>NC_081166.1:8573225-8843225 GCF_012432095.1 Onychostoma macrolepis | reverse complement strand
ATCTTAATAGCTGAAAACATCGAAATATTTATTTATTTAACAAATACAAAGGAATGGAGATGGGTTCAACTTTGTGGATGGCAGCTATTCCACCTCCGCTATGCTTTCAGCTGATTTTGTGTGTACTGCTCACGCTAAATGCTAGGCAAAGAGGCTGAGACCTTTCAGCTTAGCTGGATTTTTCATATTAACGTACAAACCGCCTCATTTTGTTTGGCTCGAAGTTAAATATAATCTTAAATCCTGACATTTAGCAAGTGAGACAGAGAATGTTAGTAATCAAATGGAGGCGAGGGAAGGAATCGTGCAGCACGCAGTAAGAGCAGCTGTAACAGACTCCAGATGTGAGCGACGGAGGGCTCGCGGAGGTCACTGCCAGTGCAGCTGAAGTCTGGGCCTGACAGTGCTGGAATGGCCAGATTCATGCTGTGGTCTGACCATGCTAGCTCTACGCTGGGCTGTGTGATGGGGATTTGGGCTGAAGGAACCACTGGAGTGACAATGTAAATTCTTCACAAGCCGCTGTCTGGCAAGCTGGGGTTTTGTATATCCATCTTCGGGGAAAGTCTGACTATACTGAGCGAAAGAGAGCCAAGTCATTCGTTTGGAAGCGGAATAAAATGCTGAATGCTGTTTTTGTTTGCTTTAGGCTAGTACCTTCTGAGCATTTCATGCGAATGCCTCGTTTATGCTTCAACATAATGAAATGCACATAATACCACCGAACCATCCCTGCTGGAAAATCCGGCTTAAGATGGTAGCGGGTTACTTGCCGCTAGTCACAGCAGTTTAAAGTCAACATGAATTGCCATTTGTAAGCCATTTCATGTCAGTAATGTGACATTAGCATATGAAACTGGACAATTAACTAAAAAGAAATAGGTGAGACATGATTTTATCCACTGGGAATTGATTGGATTGTGAAAAATTGACTGTTTACTAAAACTCCAATAAAAAAATAAAAAAAAGTTAACCCAAGTTAATAATTAACATTGATATCAATCATTAGTTAACATGAGCTAACAATAAACAATACTTAAGGTCATTGCACACACAGAGTCCGAAATTATCACACGTTAAAAAATAAATACGACCTCATGTTGTGTCAATCACGTTTACACACTGCCTCCGAAACTTTCGTCTGTCATTAAAAAAAAAATTTGGATGAGGTTTGATTTTCTGCGTTTTCGAAAAAAGGAAAAAACGCATACGAAAATTTCGGACTCAGCGTGCAAGGACCTTTAGTGCTTATTATTATACGTCATTTTCACCCATAGGTCCAGTTGTGTTATTTTAAAGAAACATTACAGGGTCTTCTTTTTTTTCTTTTTTTGTCAAAAACATGCATGGATGAATTGTTCACAATTTGATCTATAACATGAATTTAGTTAGAAAATGTAACTTCCTGTCGACAAATGCAACCTTATTATAGTGTTACCACCAAAACAGAACCTAAATGGCTTGTTGGGCTGTTGGTCCAACTGAGTTGCTAGAAAAGGAATAGGAAGTGCAAGTTATTACATTTGATGAAAGATTAGGATGAAAATATTTTCTTTGAATCATTAACAATAAGATCAAGAACAAGTATTAAGGCGGTAAATAAGGTTCATGTTGACTTTAAGGTGGTCAAGATGGTTTTTGGAACAAGGTCGACCAGCTAATAACCAGCTTGGACACAATAATAACCAGTTTAGCCTGGCTAATAACTGGCTTCTATATTCCAAAACGCAGCTCCCATCTTAAGATGGATTTTCCAGGAGGAATTGCTCATGTCTGAAACTACCACTAACACTAATATGCCTGATAGGTTTAAAACGTGCTTCTAAGGTACATCAGCAACCAACCTGTCACAGACAGCGAGATATCCATCACCTCAGGCCTGCTGAACCTTAGAAGAAGTTCTTGATGAGTGGAGTAACCAGTTTCACCCACAGCTTTACATGGCGGTCAGACTGATTAAATGTGGAGTTTGACACTTGCGTTGAACTCTGGTACAACACCTCCTGCTCCTGGACAAGACAGAAAACAAGATTTCACTTAAACTATTTTTTTTAAACCTCGCTATCTCAAGTGTCATCTCAGTGCTTTTCTCGTAAAGATTACTACAGAACTGATTTTAACTGATCTTTTAAAATAAGATTCATAAGTGATTCATTAAGATCTGATAAGTGAAGATTACAGGAACCTTGCATTTCACAAACTATAAAAACCAATGACAGTCCCAATTAATTAGACTTTATTGTAGCCTCTGTTCCCAGAACAACCAGTAAAGGTTAATGTTTACGACATATCCTTTATATGTAATGCAGGTTCAGATAAGAAAGATAAAGGACCCCCATTGTTTTCTAGTATAAGAAAAGCTATAACGTTACGGACAATCACAGTAATACTGAATTATTCCATTATCGTAACCATTGGTGCCCATTAAAGCGATAGTTCACCCAAAAATGAAAATTCTGTCAATAATTACTCACCCTAATGCCGTTCCAAACCCTTAAGGCCTTCATTCATCTTCGGAACACAAATTAAGATATTTATTAAGATATCAAGATATTATGAGGGTGAATAATTAATGACAGGATTTTCATTTTTGGGTGAACTATCCCTTTAAAGATTTATACAGCAGGGTGATAACATAAATTGGTCAACATTAATTTAAACTGCAATAAAACAAAATCACTTGATACAATGTGTTGAGCACAGCTGTTTCCTGTAAGCCCTTACAAATGACCAGCCATTCATTTCATAGTTAGTGCTAACAACTATTAAAACACTTCACAACCCAAGATTTATGGGGGACTGTAGGAAACAGTCATGCAGAGGAAGTCCAACCTGTTGCAGCTGCATCTGGAGTTCCTCATTCTCTGTTACTATGGCAATCTGAGCCTCCAGATCCCTGTGAACAGAGCGATAGCCAAAATTTGGGGAGCCAATGAGAGTGAGGCAGGGTCGGTCTCTTCCTCCCACATAGTACCACAGACCTGTGAAGAGTGGGAAAAATACCCTGAAATGTAACTTTTTTTAGACCAGTAATGATGATAAGTGCTTCATATTACTGGACAATTGTTTATGATGACTCAAACCACTCTAAAAATAATCTTGGTGCCTTCACATTCACAAATATGCAGATGTGGCAGATGCTTCAAAAGCAGCTGATAGTGTCAGTATCTATGTTTCCTGGTCACATGGGATTAAAAGGTGAGGTGACTATAAACAGAAAACATATTTCATTTTCAGTCAAAAATGCATGACTGACACTTTGTTTTAATTTTTTTTCCTCTAGTGTGTAGTCAAATTATGTACACAAACCAAACGTGTGTTCTATTAATAAGCAGCAGGAATTACTTGCCACTTCAAACACTTGCCAAACATAACCACCCTCGCCTGAGGTATTGTTCTTGATTAAAGCTGAATATCAGGTAACACAACTGACGGGAATACTCTAAAGTTAATTCCCGAGGACTTCCTTATGCAAACAAATCCAGCAATTAGCCTTTATACATGATTATAAATGCATTTATGCTTAATTAGATTAAAATCAACTTCAAACCATTCAGCAAACACAATTCATGAACTGTTTTTTCTTTGTCATATCGTGGCACTGGGCAATTCTATTATAGACTGCTTTGCTGATCATAAACTAATGTTCAAAGGTTTAGGGTGAATTTGTTACTTCAATAAATGTATACTTCTATTCAGAAAAGGATGCATTAAATCAATCAAAACATTTTACAATAAAAAAAAAAATTATATATATATAAAAAGGTATTCTTTTCAACTTTCAATTCATCAAAAAATCCTGAGAAAAAATTATTTATCATGGTTTCCAAAAAATTTTAAGCAGAACAACTGCTTTCAACAAGGACATCAATCATTATTGTGGAATGATTCCAGAAGGATCATGTGACACTGCAGACTGGAAAAATGACTGCTGAAATTCAGCTTTACCATCACAGGAATAAAGTATATTTTAAAACATATTAAAGAACAAAAGAGTTCTTTTAAATTGTAATAATTTTTCATAAAACTTTTGTTTTTAATTCAATCAAATAAATGCATAATGCATGAGCATAAAATACTTTTTCAAAATCATTCTTTTGAAAGGAAGTGCAATCGGTCCAAACTAGCTTTGCAAAAACTGACTTGGAATGGACATTATTCTGTCTCCTGGCGTTTGACGAACCATTTTTTTTTTCTTTCAATATTATTCGTTAGCATTTCCATTGCACTAGCACTTTAAGAATGCTAAATTGGATATTTACTTGATAAATGTTGTGTTATGTATGTGCTGATATGTCTGATTGTGTATTATACATTGATAACCTAAGTTCCTAGCAAAATAATAAATAATCAACAAGTTCTTGGAGTTGTTAACTTGAACATTCATCTCAACGGTTTTGGCACGTTGACTCCACTTGAAGTAAACAACCTGTTTGCTGCCAAATTTGAACGGCTGCCAATGGAAAACCATGCTTTTTGGTGACACAAAGATATAGTTACGGCATGACACATAGTGCAAAAGTCTTAATTGAGTCCACTTCACTGTCTCTTTCTTGAGGTGCCACGTGGGCCTCGTGTAGGTTGAAGGCCAGCATCAGAGCGGCAGCTAATGTTCATTGATTCTCTCTGTAGCTCAGCTGCGGGGACCTCCGCACCCTGTCTGTTCCCACTTCAGCTCCACTGTTTACAAGAAATGACGGCATGACAAGGCTTTATCTAATAAGCCAGACTTCTCAACAGGAGCCTGAAATTGAATTCCACTGAAGCTGCTCAGGTTTGTCAAGCCTCTATTTTTCTCCAGACGTCACGATCTTATTCTGTCCCTTCAGGTCAGGGGCTTTTATTAAAGTGTATGAGGATACTCAATTAAAGTCATATGAACAACCAAATCAAATTTATTATGAATTCATGCATTTTTAAAGCAAACTAAAAATCACTCACAGTTACAAACACCGACAGCAGGTTGAGAAATAACACTGTGGCGATCGAGTTGCTTTTGGCTCGATGGTGCATTTGATTTGTCTTAAATAACATATTGAAACAGTAAAGCTGAAATAGCTTAACATTCAACAACAGCCAGAAAACGTGGCCAAAGCATACCTCTGGTTTACAGGGAAAACATCACATGTGTCTGGCAGCCTCTGTGTCCTGAAGCTGTCCAGGAAGAGCTCTGAGGCTATTCAATCAGAAGTGCTGGGAAACCTGCTCTGCGCATTAAATTATGAGCTTTCCTGTTACACCCAATTTTTGGGAACTGGGCTGATTCACGTCAGTCTTTAAAAAAAACAGTGCAGAAGATAAACACGTACCTTTAGCATGAAATGTCCAATCTGGGCGATGGTATTCATGCAAGTGGACACGACTCTGCTGACCCAGCTGACACACCTGAAACGAACACGATGGCAGCTTTCAAAAACATTATAAACCCAAATTGTAAACTTTTGAACTCTACTGTATATCATAATTTACTGCAATATTCTTAAATTGATAATCTAGAATTAAATACTTTTTGGACAACAAATCAAAAAAATTAATAAAAAAAAAAAAAACAAGAATGAGAAGTTTGGCATGAGTACAAAAACAGTAAAAACAAAAGATGTGAAATTGTAATATGTTATAAATATATTTGGTGGTTATAAAATAGCCCATATACTATATGCGACAGTAAGTTCACAAATCAGTTGAATTATATTTTAACGCGGCAATTTGTAATGGTGCCTGGCAACCGTAAATACCTATAGTTACATAATGTCTATAACTAGATGTGGGTGGCATGACTTGACAAAAATAAATTGCTCCTTTTCTAAATAACAGAGCTGTCTACCCTTAAGTGTTCATCTCTGTCAACACAGGTGTATATACATCATACTGCCCAGCCCTGTGCTAAACTTTAGAAAAAATGCACACCTTATTGTAGAACTGTCGGGCGAGGTGAACGTAGGCCTCAGGAATTGCTCCTGCTACTCCTTTGGCACCAAAAAAACCATTAACCTCTGGGGAGGCCATGAGGATACGGTAGTCTGCTGCTGCACCCAGCACCAGCTGCATGTAGGTGCGCGTAAGGTTGAAGTAACCTGATGTCAGGTAGACGACTGAGTCTCCACCTGCCTCTGTGAGCAGTCGTTTGGTTACTTGTTCATCCAGATGAATGCCAAGAGGCTTCATTTGCACAAGTGGAAAGATCCAAGTGTCATCTGGCACCGTTACGTCCGAGTCTGGGACCTCCGTGCATTCTGCCTCCAGCATGCTCTGCCGGACACGGGCCGTGTTCACCACCTCCATGATCCGTCTCTGTGCCGATGCAGAAAAGTCTGCTCTGTTACCTGTTAGACCACAAGACAGACCACATCTGAGAACACTCAACACTTGAGACACTTAAATATTGGATAAATTTAGACTGTGTACCAAAAACTAGGTTTTGGACAATCA
Source organism: Onychostoma macrolepis (assembly GCF_012432095.1). Lineage (NCBI taxonomy): Eukaryota > Metazoa > Chordata > Actinopteri > Cypriniformes > Cyprinidae > Onychostoma > Onychostoma macrolepis. The sequence continues at coordinate 8,836,796 of NC_081166.1, read as the reverse complement.
CTCATGTCTTTTATGGAGAAGATGATCCTATAACGCACGGTGTTGAGATCAGTGACGAAAAGCATACAAAATAGCATTAAAAGACAAATAATGATTATAACTATATTTCTTTCATTAATAACAAATACAGATACAAATAGATTGATAAAGATAAATTTGACTATTTTATCTGATATTTGTGTACTATAGTACATATTTTAGCTTATCATAGTTTGGGGTGGGTAAGATTTTAAAGTTGTTGTTTTTTTTTATGCTCACCAAAGCTGCATTTATTTGATCAAAAATACAGTAAAAACAGTAATATTGTGAAACATTAGTACAAGTTAAAATAAACATTTCTATTACACTATATTTTAGGATGCAATTTATTCCAATGATGGCAATTCTGAATTATCAGCAGTCATTACTCCAGACCTCATTGTCACATGATCCTTCAGAATTATTTTAATATGTCAAGTTGGTGCTCAGGAAACATTTTTTATTATTAGCAATGTTAAAAACAGTCGAGCTGTTTAATATTTCTATGGAAACATTTTTTCAGGATTTTTTGTTTGATGACCAGAACATTCGAAACACTAATTAAAATATACATTTTTGTGACATTATAAATGTGACCCTGGAACACAAAACCAGTCATAAATAGCACGGGTATATTTATAGCAACAGCCAACAATACATGCCATGGGTCAAAATTATCAATTTTTTAATGCCAAAAATCATTAGGATATTAAAGAATCATGTTCGATGAAGATATTGTGTAAATTTCCTACCGTAAATATCTCAAAACTTAATTTTTGATTAGTAATATGCATTACTAAGAACTTAATTTGGACAACTTTAAAGGTGATTTTCTCAATATTTTGATTTTGTTGCACCCTCAGATTCCAGATTTTCAAATAGTTGTATCTCGGCCAAATATAAAACCCTTATGACTGGTTTTGTGGTTCAGGGTCACAAATGTCTTTACTGTCACTTCTGATTTTATGCATCCTTTCTGAATAGGAGTTCATTTCTTTCTTCTAAAAAAGGAAATAAAAAATGACCCAAAACTTTAGAACAATAGTTTAAAATACTAGCTTATCAATGAACTATTGTAAAACCAATTATGAGTCTCCCATTTACTTTACGTGAGAAATTTCTGCCTATGCAGAACATTCAATATAAGTTCAATTAAAGTTCACCCAAAAATTTAAATTTTATTTACTTACCCTCATATCATTCTAAACCTGTATGAGTTTCTTTCTTATGTTGAACATGGAAGATATTTTGAAGAATGCTGGTAATCAATCAGTTGTTAGTCCCCATTGACTTCCATAGTATTTCTTTCCCTACTATGGAAGTCTGTTTGGTTCTTTGAAATATCTTCTTTTGTGTTCAACATAAGAAATTTATACAGGATTGGAATGACATGGTGAGTAAATGACAATTTTCATTTTTGGGTGAACTATTCCTTTAAGAGGTTCTATTTCACTTAGCATAGCAGCATAACTCATTAGGTTTTGAAAAGATGCTTTGTGCCAATCAAGTTCAGATACATGATAAACAGAACGATTCTAAGAAACTGATCTTAACAGGTTGTTTACACTTATTTGAGCAGGCATGCAAGCGAAACGGCACCCAATCCATTCCCCTTCAATCCAATCCATTCTATCAGGTATTTGCTCATGCGAGATCCTGCAAATGCATGATCAAAACCTCAGAGACACGGGTCAATAACTGCTGACCGTCTGGAAAGGCGCTCTGTCAAACCCTGGCGCCTCTGCTAGACATAATGTGCCACGGTGAGTCATAGCAAGAGAGATAATCTGTAAATAATGAATTAGCTTCAGGGCAGAACGCTGCATGTTGGTAATGTATGGCAGAGGCCTGCTGCTCCATGGTGTCTGAGCTTATTTGGTTAACACGGAAAATGTGCAGCAAGAGCCGCTCAGAATAATCTGTTTGTTAAATGCAGAGAACAAGAAAAAGTGAAAGCCTCTGCAAATATGTGTGGACGGCGGAGAACAAATAAACTGCTCTTTGAAGCAGGACACAGGGGCTTTCCCCACAGACGCAAAGCCAGCCACCCCAAGCCTCCAGGCCTCAGAGGTCCAAACACATCCAGTTAACAGGGCCACGAAGTTCAGCGTCTCTTACCGACAGACTGTGGGATCCAATTACTGGAGATACAGGGGCAGGAACGAACGGCCGACTCAGCGGATAAGCTTCTCAATGGACCAGCGCTCTAGTAACTCTTACTGGAAGATGAGGCTTTTTTTTCGAGCATATACATTCACCGACGAGCTGCATAAAGAAATGTCACCCTGACTCGAGCGCCTGTGCTTTTTCGTCTGATATCGTCCTCCTTTTACCGTCATACATCACTATTCTCGCTGTTGGCTATCAGTCTATCGTTTCCCGTTGACCTCATTGTCTTGACAGACTGTACTGAGGTCCAAATAGCTCCTTCCCGAACCTATCATCCTCCTGCATCTCTCCTTTCCTACCCTCCCAGCACAGATCACTTACCACCAGCAAGGTGACATCATTGCACTATTTCTGGGATCCGTGACAAACTGTGGCCCCGCTCCACCACGATTATGTCATCGAACGGCGCTGGGTTACGGATATGGAGCGAAGCTGAATGGGCATAATCACTCATTCACTCGTTTCACGCTCCTCACTGAGCCTGGGGACCGTAAGACACACCGAGTCATGGCTGCAGTTCAGCATCACAGAGACCTGAGGCTAGCAAGCAGGCTACGAGCTTCCTGTTACTCAATGTGTTACCACAATGCTGGCGTTACAAGGAAATTAGTGACTTACCATCATTACTTCTGATTCATGCATGTCAGTATCTCAGAAACCACATGTGTCACTCATTTCTCTTATCAGGAACACTTTCATTGCCAAAAAAAAGCTGATGTTGTTGTTTGATCACTTGCACTTAGACAAGTCTAGCTGCACCTAAACAAGGATGCTCTGAATAAATAATAGATATTCATTCCACACAGTCCATTTTAACCAACCGATACACATGATTGGAACAGTGTAGCACTGTGCCTTTCGTGCATAAATTAAGCTGTTGATAAATGGTTTTCAAAATTTTTTTTAACAAATAAATATCTGAAAAGTGTGGCGTGCATTTGTATTCAGCCCCTCTGAGTCAATACTTTGTAGAACCACCTTTCGTTGCAATTACAGCTGCAAGTCTTTTGGGGTATCACCTCCGTCCCAGTTTCAAGTCTTTTGCAGACTCTAACAGGTTTTCTTCTAAGATTGCCCTGTATTTGGCTCCATCCATCTTCCCATCAACTCTGAGCAGCTTCCCTGTCCCTGTTGAAGAAAAGCATCCCCGCAACATGATGCTGCCACCACCATGTTTCACGGTGGGGATGGTGTGTATATATTTATTATATATATTTTTTTCTTTTTATTTTTTTCCTTTTTTTTTTTTTTTCTTTTCTCAAGTTAACAGGGCCATGGTATCAGTAATTCATCACCATCAAGCATATACACGTGGTGTATTTGAGTGCACTTCAAGGAAATTAAAGCCAAATCAGGTTCTTGGATTGTAGTGGTGGAACAATGCTATAAAATTTCACTAAAGTAGGCCAGATTATGGTAGGTAGCTGCATCCTCCGTAATCTATAACTCACAATCAGCCTCCAAGCAAGCAAGGGAAGTTGCGTTTAGCATTTTGTGTATGTGCTTGGGCTTTTACCTCACGTAATGTGGTTTCTAACTTATGTATTTCCTCATTTCAGAAGCTTTAGAAAACATATGCGAATGAACGCTATAAGGAATTCTCATTAAAATCCCCTCTCATTGTCTTATGACATATGACATTTCACATTTAAGGAAGTGGCATCAGTTTAAACAGATCCCTCCCTTTAAAAAACACTTACCCTTGTAGGGATGCACCATTCCCTCCATCATGTGCACACTGTTGTCAGGCTGCAGCTGCAGTGACACGTCGCCCACGGCACCCACGAGTTCAGCAAAGAAATCAGCCACCTCCTCGCAGTCCTCCAGAAGTACATAACGATCCTGACGATTGGTGAAGTAGGAGTCGCTCAGATTGGCCCTGCATGAGATATCATCATATCACACTCAAGAGTGTGCGAACAAATATTCACCTCCTCCACTGAGCAGAGGCTGTTTGCATGAGCTCCATATGGTCTAAAAACAAACCTAGAAACATGAAGATCAACAGCTATGGGAATATTTTGTCTGAGAGAATTGATGGTATTCACATTGCAAGCATATTTGTTACACAGCCATAGCATATGTTTGCGAACATGTGTCGTATCCGCTTTTGCTGTGACATATGCAAGTGTACACACCCACTAATGATGAGACTGTTGTCAAAAAGGTATGCCTTAATGTGCTGCACCCCGATGGTTTCATTGAAGCGTTCGGGAACCAGAAGACGTAGCAGCCCCCGCAGATCAGGTGTGTGGTACAGGGACACTCTCATCTGCTCGGGAAAACGCTGGAGCAGTGGCAGTAACATTGTGCGGGAATTGTGCTTACCTTTAGATTCAAAAACAACAAAGGGGGAAATGAGAAGCAATGAATCAGTGCATACACTTAATTAAGCGTTAAAGGGGAATTCACACTAAAAGTTGATGGAGGTTGCTGTCATGACAATGCTGATTGGCTGATAGCACCCAAGAATATAGTATAATGAATTATATTATATTATATTATATTTCATTAGGTTTTGCATTTTCTTTATTGAAATAAAGCTGTAAAACAAATTGCCCTTTGCGAACAAATAAAAGTTAAAAATGACTTCCAATTCCTTCACTAGCAACTATAGCAAGCTATAGCTTTGATACCAAAGACAGCAGATGTAAAAATAGTCCTTTTCACCTTTTTAATATTTGGAAACTCAAAACTTGTTCAAGCCATTTGGAGTAATTATTTTTATTTATTTATTTTGGAGAGAAATTAATACTTTCAATCAGTAAGGATGCATTAAAATGATGAAAAGTGACGGAAAGGCATTTAAAATATTACAAATGATAATGATAAATTATTTTTAACTTTCTATTAATCAAAGAATCCTAAAAAAAATCATCATGGACTCATCAAAAATATTAAGCAGCACAACTGTTTTCAGCATTGACAATAATAAGAAATGTTTCCTTAGCAGCAAATCAGCATATTAGAATTATTTCTGAAGGATCATGTGACACTGAAGACTGAAGTAATGGCTTATGAACATTTAGCTTTGCAGTCATAGGAATAAATTACATTTTAAACTATATTACAATGAAATAAAAATTGCAATATTTTACTGTTTTTTGGTAAGCCTAAAAGACTTCTTTCAAAAACATTTAAAAATCATACACAGCTACATAGCTATTATAATGACTGTCAAAGGAGAAAGATACTTTGGGAATGGGACACTGCTAACTAACCAAACCTTGACCCCATGGTGCACTCATATTGGTAGGCGTCACATGACGTCACTGCTCATTTGCATAGAAGATGATATTGTGTGCATTGCCAACAGTTACAGTCGTTCACGCTAGAAGTCACCAACACATTAAAAACCCATCTCTCTCTTTGTGAACGCCTTCTCATAATCTTCTCATAATGAGAGTCGTTTTCAGGAGATCAAGCAGAACCTGAACCACTAAAATGAAGCTCTATGCTGCAACATGATGCTTCAGTTACCATGAAATATTAGATTATGAATTCTTACAACATCATTGGTTGAGTTGTACAGCACATTGAAAGCAGTCAATGGAATGACTAACAGTTCCTGTCAAGTAGTTTGCAAGGTAAAAGAAAAGGGGAAAAGAAAAAAGAAAACAGGGAGGAGGTTTGAACTCCAACCTACAATTACTAAAACTGGAAATCCTCCAAAATTACACCCATGCAGTTATATCAATAGACACATGTTAGTCAGTGTTCGCAAAGGGAAACGAACATTGGCAGGGGATTTCTTGCAGGCATTATTTCCTTCTGATGGTTTCACAGGAAATTGATCGAAAAGATCAAGCTATGACTGTTCAGAATGCGCAAAATGCAGTTCAAAAGGAAGTAAAAGAATAATACAGAGGGAGGTTTAAGAATAAGTGCTAAGGCGAGGCCTTGTTCACACCTGGTTCTGAAATCTGATCTTTTGGGACTGATTGTCGACACTGTCATTTAAGTAATGAAATCAGATCCACATGTTCAGTGAAGTTAATATCTGATACATATAGTAATGACTTCGTAATTCATGAGATGCATCACTTTATTTTATACAAACACACATATGGTGTGCTTGAAATTGCTCACTTTTACGTCATTCTTTCCAACGTGACCATAAATGAATGAATTAGTTAAAACCACTTATCAATATGATTTAGATGGTATTACATCACAATCTTATGTTTCTGCAGTTCAGACTACAACAACTAAGGATTAGGGTTGGATATGCCAACTGCTGTCTGTCCAAACAAAACCTGAGCATGCGAGTTTGAAATGAGTAAAAGAAAGACTAAAACAGACCTCTTGAGCCTCTGGTATAATCCAGCAGAAAAGACACTTTGAGATCAGGTGCATGATCTTCCTGCGAGCGCTCTAATGCCTCTTCCATGCAATCCACCTTCAAAAGAAATCAGTAAGTCACTGAATACCCTATAGGGTTAACTAGGGTTCTGCATTATTTTTTTATTTTGATTCTATTTCTGCTGCAGGAACCTTATGACTTGTTTGGCTTGTTTTGTATGTTGATTTGAACAAGGAAATGCACTTTAGTGTACACTGAGATAGATTGAGATATAGCAACATCACCAGATCAAATTCTGTTGATAAAATTAAATTCCGCTGAGGTCATTTTTCAGAATATGCTTGCAGATCTGACTTTGGTTATGACATAAGCTACTGTTTATACCTGATAGTCTTAATCTTAGAGCGGAAAAAAATAGAAGATAAGATATGCTACACTTCCCTGAGTAGCTTCCTCTTATGTAAAATTCTTAATCAGGCTACAGTCAACTGCACAAAAACAGTCTCTTCCTTCTAGGGCTATGTTTTATTTACTGGTCAGTGACAGTAAACGTGTGCAGACAGATTACATACAAGGTCTTGCTCTAGTGGTCCTGTGCCCAGATACAGTGATGCCATCACCACACGACTCTTGGCTGTCTTGATACGAGCCTTGGCAAACAGAAAGAACAACAAATTGAATGAGAAACACGGAGTAAAGCTTTTTTAACAAGCTATTCTATGACAAAACAAACTGAAAAAAAAGTGATTCAAGACAATAAAACTATTCTCTACATAAACACAGCTAGACAATCTAAAAAAAGGATTTTACCAAAATTTAATTTTTAATCTTACAGTATTTTTTTTATTTAAAGGTATTTTCATGGCAAGATTAAACTAGTTTAAATAAAAAGAAGAGACAAACATACTGTAACATTATTACAATAAACCTATTAAATATCTAACTACAGAAACAAATGATAGAATTTTACTTTTAATGTTAAAAATCATAAAACTAATACCAATAGATAAATTATGATGTTTAGAATAGATATTTGGCACAGATCCACCTGTTTTACTAAACAAAACAATTTTCCTGTAAGTATCACCCAACATTATATATTTTTACAATGACACAATATAAATGACTATAAATAGAAATAAATAGGCACTAATTGGAGTGAGATATTATCTGTTAGATATCAGAAATAATACACAATAAAGCGCTATATAAATGCCTCATTCATTCATTCAGAAATTTCGTTTTTACAACCTTATAGTCATATTTACTGGCAATTCAGTTCTCTGAAAGGTGCAATTACTTGGCTTTCACCCAGTAAATGCACACACACACACACACACACACACACTTGCATACTTTCATAGCCTGATAAAACTCATCAGGTGAGTGAAGGACGCATATGCGGCCCCCAGGGACCCTGAAAGCAGGTACATGATCAGCCATCCAGTGGAACCGAGAGTGGAGGCCCTCGACACCAGTGAAGCCAGGAGGTTTGGAGGAGGCCAGGGGGGCTGAGTCCGCCTCTGCCAGGAGAGGGGCCAAGAGCAGCACAGCGGACCTACAGGATGACAAGAAGGAAAAGAGAATTGATGGGCGGAGAAAATCTTTAATCAGAATCCAAGACTGGCAAACTTCTTCCACTGTACACAATTCACTGTAGTGTTTCCACTTATAGTATAAGTAAATACTGTAAAATCTGGTGGCTGAACAGTGATACTGAACTGATGCTTGGTTTTTGTTTCCTGTTGGCTCTCAAACAACATAACATAATAAACGCTATTGTCAAAAGATTTGGGGTCGGTTATGGTAGGTTTTATGTCTTTTTTTTTAGTGCAAGGCTGCATTTATTTGATCAAAAATACAGTAAAAGCAGTAATATAGTGAAATATTATTACAATTTAAAATTACTGTTTTCTATTTAAATATGATCTAAATCACATGATCCTTCAGAAATCATTCCAGTATGTTGATTTGGCATTCAAGAAATCTTTCTTACATTAATAATGTAAGATTTAGTAAGAATTAAGTAATGTAAGACTTATTGATAAGTTGAACGATCAGAAGAACAGCATTTGATTTGAAATTGACATTTTTATTTTTTGTAACATTATAACTTCCTTTACTGTCACTTTGCAGAATGTATCTTGCAGAAGTATAACTTTCTTTAAAAAAAAATCTTACTGACCCCAAAGGGTTGAATTGCAGAGTATTTTCAGCTATTAAAAACCTAATACGCCAATAAACCAAATCAATTTTTTTGCTTTGTTATTTGAACAAAAAAACAAACAAAAAAAAAAAAACACTTATAACACTTACATTTTCTAACACATTTTATAATGGTAATTATTTTAATCTGACCTGAAATGTGAGAACAAAATCTTTATTGTTGCTTCCTGGTTTTCAGAGCAGTGAATGAAATGGTAATAATAACTGACAAATTAATACTTTTCAGCATTTCATTAGCACATGCAATTACACCAAAACCTAATGTTAAAAAGCTGATTTGACTGTGCAATATATAAACCAGTACATTTGATGGTTGATTCTGAAAAAAAATAAACTCTTTTTCTCAAAACTTGATTTCCAACTACTCCGAACAGGGCCCTAAGTCCAGCTCCAAATGCAACAGTGTTCAGAAGACAAAGGCAGTAATATGGTCTGTATGACACAGCATGAAGTCTCAAACTGCAACCCTTCACTCAGATCTACTGCCAAACACCAAGGTCACGCCGAGTTCTCTACAACCCAGACGGTGCTTTTCTTCACAGAACCCAGAGTCTCACCGCACACTACAGTAGATCTCACATAACTCCTGAGAAAACAAAATGAAAAGAGGCGCCTCTGAGAGCGCCATGACCCTGTGGAGACCGAGCGTAAAACAATGCGAAGGTCAGTCGTGGGTGAGTTTACGAATCTATACAAGTTATCTATCTGCGTCTCTCAGATGTATCAACAAGACCCATGTTTCAAAGCCCTTTATAGATGTCACATCTGCCCAAACAAATGAAGAACACTCAGGAAAAGACCTCCACTTATATCAGACTGAAAACTGATTTGATTAAAGCCACCGTTTCAGAAGAATGCAAGCAGTGAATGGCTGCTTTGTAAACCAGTGCTTTAAAGACTTCTTGAATGAACCTCTTTCATTGCAATGCACATCTGATAACGGCAGTTTAAAAAGAACATCTGATCAACTAACGGCCAACTTGGGCCACATCTGTCCGTAAGAAAGTTTTGTTTTAAAGAAGTATCTGGTGGTTAACATGAACAAACGTCCAAGAATTTGGTGAACAGCTGAGCTGTTAGATCATACACCCTGAATCAGATAGCATTATTTTAATATCAGGTGCTGACAAACCATATCTGATCATCTGCCTGCAGTCTCGGTTTACTTAGTTGATTTACTACCCAAATAACCAGTGTGCAGTTTAACAGCTCATTAAAGGGTTAGATAACCCCAAAACGAAGGTTATTTCAATATCAATATTATATTTAATCACCCTTATCCAGTTTCAGACCTGCAGGACTTAAATTTTCCTGTGGAACACAAAAGAATATACTAAGTCGTCACCATTTCCTATCAAAACATTTTTGGGTGAACTATATCTTTAAGAAAGAACACATAATTGTGTTTACTGGAAATAAGCTAATGAACATTAGCAAAATCAAAGGCAACAACCATCTTTATTGGTCTAATGTTTACGGCTCATATTCCCAAGCTCACTCTGACAATTCTAACTCCAAACATGAATTTAAGATCTCTGCTTTACACAACCACAAGCTAACATTAGCCAAACACGCTTGACTTTTAATATTACGCGATTTCTATCGACTGTCTTTATGTAATGCAAACGACCGCAATCATTTACCCTCTCCTCCGCTCATGTGTCCTGAAAAAGCGATCTGTTATCCTCGTAAAAACCCAGGAGAAAGCAGGAGTATACCCAGAGAACACAAGTCTTTTCCATGTCTTGGGCGCCGCCATGTTTTCACTGCATTTTGAATGTCAAAACTTTATCTAAACACACACCTTGCATGCAGCGCGGCACAGACGATGGTACACAGACTCTTGTACTAGTGTAAACAAGTTGGCTGGTGATAATAAGAGGGCCTGCAGCGTTGACAATGTATAATTGTGCGTTTGCTGGTCTCTCATCTTTCTATACGTTTTTATCAGTGATAAAAATGCCACATTGTCTCTTGTACACTGCACCTTCCCTAATTATATTCGAACTTAACTAGTGTCAGAAATGTATTTGTATCCCTGGAACTGATTTTTTTAGTCAAATAATGTACAATATATATCAGATTTCTTCTAGAATACTTTCTAACTTTTTTAACATTCAGTGCTTCCTACAATTTTCATTATAACATTATTATTTTAGCTTTATTTTATTTCAGTATTATATTAGCTGCAGATCTCCGCGAAAGTGAATGCAATTATCTGACAGCTACACTGTCAGAGGAAATAAATGCATAAGTAGATATAAAATATTATGAAATATATAACATGTGATACATTGTGATACATACATTTGAAGTAGGCTATTTGGGATATTTTGTCCAAACATCCAGTGCACCCTTATATACTCGAAATAATAATACATTAATTTATTAAATAATATCTAAATAAATAATAAGCATTTATGGTTAGATGCTAACTGTATTTAAATTGCCTTGTATATGAATGAATGAATGAATGAATGAATGGACAAATTGCCTTGTATATGTGCTCTGCACAACGACAGTGTGATTTAAATGTTATGTTTTACATCTTTAGACGATATGTACAATAAACAGACTCTACTCCATACATATTCAAAGCTTCTGATCAGTGAATTTATAATTTAAGGTGGTGGTCTACTGCTGTCATCCTATAGATGGCGTATGGAACAAATCCAGCCAGTAACACAGCCATGTATGAGTCGAGTCAGCCTTGTGAATACAGTACTATACTATACTTTTACATAGAAAACTGTAGCGTAATTTTAGCGTATAGACTTGCATTCTTTTTCGAATAATCTTATGTTTCATAAGTCCCAATAATATGACATTTTATTCTTGGCTAAGCGTTCCATCGCGCATCTGACCGTAAACGACACTATAATACGGGACTCTGCAAAGCCAATAAATTAATAGATAAAATAGACCTATAAAACAGAATAATATGCAACATGTGTGTGGTCAGATATCATCAGTCATAACACACCGACCGCATTTATATCCGCAAGGGCAATGCAACGTTTCACCTTGTGTGAACAGGGAAGGGAGGGGGGAGAAATCCCGTAAAAAAGGGTCACGCTGATTATTTATTGGCAATCCGCCACGTGCGTGTGTGTGTGTGTGTGTGGTTGCTTTACTGGAACACAAGGGGTGGAGCCTTTAGAAATATCAGTCGGTACTTCAACTCGATGGCACGAACCTCCACTACCTCTGATAGACTTTCACACAGCTGATCTCTGATCAACTGTTAAAAAAACTGACATGAAACTGTTCTTTATCCTTTTAAAGGAAGGTCTATTTTGCATAAGCGCTTATTTGGAAATCACAAAAGGAGCTATGTTTTAAGAAAACTCCCAAGATTGAGTCGGATAACGCTTGGAAGGTAAAACGACGTTTTGCGCTTTATTCTAATGCACTGGAATCCTTAAGAATCTATTAGAAATTTGTGCATATATTATTATATCGGACTGTTATGCATGCCTCTGTATGTGCTGTGCTACATTCGATCCATGTCTGGTTAAATAAACTGTTGTTGAGCTTTGTAATGCGAGCTAACGCATAGCTCAATAGTTTGAAGTCTGCTTTAGTTAACGTTATACATTATGCGAGCGAGTCTGCTTAAACGACCTCAGTGTAACCCGAATAAGTCGGTGAATTTCTATTCCAGTTAGGATAAGAGAGTGAAGGGGTATTTACAGTGTAATACGAGACAGAGACCGTGTGTCATGAATGAGAAATTGGGTTATTCACAACGAACTGGAGGACCTCATTCATAACCTGTTTTCTAATAGCCCAAGAGAGCGATCGAAGTCAATATCAGGTTTACACGGTCGAGCTTGGACTAAAAATAAAGCTTCGATTAGCAACTAGTTAATTTATCCACTGCAAGGCGTTTTAACATTTGCGCTTCAAAATGATCTATCTTCATTTTACAAGTAACAAGTTACAAGTTATTCCTTTCTCATCTAATAGTGTCTTGTAAAACTAATCGTGTTTGGATTACGTGCTTAACTAGTACTATTAGTACTAGAAGAACTGGAGTATGGAACAGCAAAATTCTAGTGGGAAGTTTATATTTAAATCACAGATCCCTATAGAATTCGCTAACTTGAATAATTTGTTACCAGTAGTATTGGGATAGTGGCTAGTTGCAATAGTATTAGTAAAACTGGAATAGGTACCAGCAACATTGGCATACTAGTGAATGGCAAGTAGTTGATCTAAACTACAGATTCCCATGTAAATCATTACCAAAAAAAAAAATTGTTATCAGGAGTATTATGAGGTTTACTGGAAGCAATAGTACTAGTAAAACTGGAAAAGGTACCATCAGCATTGGCATACACCAGATGTATTGGGATAGTGACTAGTAGAAAAGTAGGATGTAATGATTGAAAATATTAGTCACTATTGAAATTAAGCATCTAATGGTTGAGTTTATGCATTAGGTTCCAAAGCACAATGATTAGATAAATTGACACAATACTAGTCACTACTACTGAATTACTTGAAAAATAAGTACTAGTAAAAAAAAAAAACTAATTAAAGAAGTAAAAGTTAGTTTATCTCCAAATTGGATGATTACATCACTGAAATGGGTAAATGTATTGTTTCTTTAGAGAGGGAGGGTTGGGCTTTAATGATAAGGAACACATGTGAGAAACAACCAATCCAGTTATTAGAACTATGAATGGTCCTAATAAAAGTGATGTCATAGCAGATGTAAGTCTGCTGGCGCTGGCTTGTGTTGTTCTCACTGTTTGGTTGATGCTGACATTTTCCATTTGGCTTTTCCTTCAGCTGCCTTCCATACCTACCGAGACGTCATTTCTTCTGGATGTGGAAGAGGTGCCAGAGCTCTGGGCGTTGTGTTGGTGCTCTCCGGTGCATGAGCACCCTGGCTGGGACGGCCCATCGGCCCTGGACCCCGAGCACCACTGGTTGCCGGGCGGTACAGGGGGCGGGCAGAGAGCCATGGTAACGCACAGTAGGTTTGACAGCGCCATGAGCAGCAGCCCCTTTGAAGGCGGCGTGCGCCTGCCCCCCCACCGGTACAAGACCTTCAGTTCTCGGGCGCAGTATCAGATGGTGATCGCGGCTGTGCGCAAACTGCAAGAGAGCGGCTTCTACTGGAGCACCGTGAGCGGGAAAGAGGCCAGCACGCTGCTGAGCGCTGAACCCCCGGGCACCTTCTTGGTGCGCGACAGCTCAGACCACCACCACTTCTTCACACTCAGCGTCAAAACGAGCACGGGCACCAAAAACCTGCGCATCCAGTGCGACTCCGTCTCCTTCTTCCTGCAGACCGACTCTCGGAGTGAGCAGGCCGTGCCGCGCTTCGATTGCGTCCTCAAACTCATCCATCATTACATGCCGTCGGACGGGACGGGGACGGGGACCTCGTCGAAGGTCCAGGCCGTCGGAGAAGGTGGAAGCGCGGCCGACGGAAGCTCCTACTACATCTACTCTGGTGGCGAGAAGATCCCTTTGGAGCTACTGCGTCCGCTGGCGTCTAGCATGTCCAGTCTGCAGCACCTGTGTCGAAAGACTTTAAACGGTCATATAGACGTGTCCACCAAACGGGACCAGCTGCCTCATCCACTCCAAGAGTTCCTCCAGGAGTACGACGCTCCTATCTAGCTATTCTTGATGGGTTTCAGATGGGAAGAGAAGAATAAGGCGCGTAAGTGGAGTTTATCGCTCCTGACCTCAGCGTCTGTCAGTATTGCGGGCCAGCTGTGCCTTTGACCTCTGGATTGTGAACTTTTGAAGGACAGCACGAGATACGTTCTCACACTCAAGTGGATCTGACATCTCGGCAGCTGTCGACACGAAAGGACTTCCGCGTTCCTGCGGCCAGTCGGACTGCTGAAGATAAACACGAGAGTAGTTGATCAGTACAGGAGTTAAGTGTGCTGCTATGGCTACGGTCCAGGCCTTCATCATTGATTGGGAGACACTCTCTCATGTCTATTTTCTCCAGCTCAACATTTTTTTGACTTTCTCCTGGAAGGAAGGAGCGAGAGCTGGGTGTTTGCGATGACGTACACATTTCCACTGCTTCTTGCCAAGTGTAATTGCCTCATAAGTGGGCGTGGGGGCGCAAACGGGGTGGCTACTTACCGCTCACGACCGACACTGTCTGCTATGGTGACTGTGTGCGGGGTCAAGAAAAAGGACTAGAGCGAACGTATCGAACGGACGAGAGGCCTGTTACCGGCGGGCCTTTGACCTCCCTTAGCCCTCTCTGGAGAAGACGGCCCCTCAGTGGACTGTTGTTACTTTGTTCATGACAGGAGCCAAAGCAAACAGTAGTTTCATTTGTGCTAGGAAAAGGCAGGCTGAACATTGTTGACGATATGAGCGTATGTATGAATTGTCATTCATATACTGTGAAGCAAATACAAGCACAGTATGAAAAATCTTTGGTAACTGATTTACTGTGGTGTTCGACATGAAGGACCGTGCTTCTCTGATCACATGGAGAAGCATTTGTACTTTGTGTGCTTCAAAATCCTCATTCAATAACAACGACACAGTGTTTGTTTCACTAGCAGGACTTGACGTCTGCTATTCACTGAATGTATTCTGAGTCTATGGAAGGGCTTATGGTTCCACTTGTAGATTGTTTTTCTCTTTTTTTGTTCATATTTTGTCAAATCAAGGTGTTTACATGTGTGGCCACCAACAGGACAGCATGTTTTTTACTCTGTCTTTTATAAAGATGTCTCATCTTAAGGTCTGGTCTAATGACCGCAGTGCAAGCTTGAAGATCAGAAAACAAAGGCATTAACATAGAAAATGCAGCAAGAAACTTTGCACATATTTATATTTATAAGATATTTCCATAATTTATATTAAAGAGCACTATTTTTACAAAATGCATCCAGCCATGTGCCTCGCATTCTTGTGTGTATAAAGCAATTGGTATTCTCTCTGGCTTCAGACTGCATGTCATTTAAATATGCATGATTTTTAACATGGCATTTGCTGCAGATTTTCCTCCAGCCATACACACACACACACACACACACACACACAGATGAAGATACCACAACTGCTCTTGTTTTCAGAAAAACAGGTCTGAGGCTTACCTTGAGGTGTGTACAGGATGTCAGTCTGTGCTTTCTCTTTTGATCAAAGTTAAAACATCTGCCTCTCTCTTTTTCTCTTAAAGTCTTTTTAATAATCTATACTGATTAATCCTGGTCATTCCTGCCATTCAAATCAGGGAGTAAAATGGACACAACACTGCTTTTCAACTCTCATATTTACATTTTTTTAAATCTAGTCTTTTTAATTAATATTGCAACTCGATTTAAGGTTACAATTATTTTGCAGATTGTGCATTTCTTGTACGCTTCCACTTATTTAATTGATTAGCCACTCTCTTAATTAATTTTCTCTCCATTTAACTAAGGGCTTTTATCAGATCTTCGTCCTCATATTAGAGGGTAATTAACACATAGTAAAAGTTGTAACTCACAAACCATTAAATGCTTAAGTGGAAAAAAAAATCAATAGGCCTTGATAAACTTCCTGAGCGAACCCAATAGAGCTTGACACGATAAGGTTTCTGACTTACAGTGCAGACTTTTAATCATAGAAGTACAAAAGCGCTTGTGCAATTGAAAGATAACCTAGTTTTTATTTGACAATCAAAGTCTTTTTAAAATCAGTAGTGCTGATGTGAAAAGGTGTGGTTATATCAGTGGATTCCTATCTAATATTTTGATGAACTATTACAATAAAAGCTAATTGAAGCATTAAATAAATCCAGACTGTATATACTAGTATTAAAGCAGATCCTGGCAAGTTTTCACTGATCAGTATCTTTAGCTTCCTTAATTTTTGATTTGCATATTTACACATGAAAATTCAAATAGAATATCAGTTCCTAGCAGAATGGAAAATGAATGCATATTTATAACCATGCTCAGATTAGGCTACTTATTAAAGCAAATGCAAAATAAAAAAAATAAAAAAAGTTTTTACATTATAAAACACCCTCGTGTCATTCCAAAACCTGGGACTTTATTCTGCAGAACACAAAAGATAAAGTCAGTGGCATCCAAACAACATTGGACCCCATTGAATTTAATAGTTATCTACGGACCAAAAAAGAACACATATTTTGTGAAAAATGTCATACAGGTTTGGAACAAAATCAAAGTGAGTCAACAATGACAGTAGGCTATTCATTTTTGAGTGTAATATGTATTTTATCAGAGATAAACACTTCCCTTCTTATCAGAGTTTCCTAATGATATATGTGTCCATTTGTTTATACTAGTTCCTGCTTCTGCATTATGGGTAAATTCCACTCACATTCATACCATGTGTGTGTTTTTGCAGAAGGGCCAGAGAAAGGTATACCCGCGAGAGAGATTTACTCCACAGCCTGTTTAGATTCTGAGAAATATGTTAATATTTATAATACATGTACATGCATGCATGAGGAACCACTGAACAGTCTCTTCTCACAACTCCACACACTCCGAGTGGTATCTCCCGCTATGTTCTTTTTACGGTCGGTATTTGGGAAGTCTCCGCCTTTTCTTCACACTCATTCGGGCCTTCCTCCTCCTTTTCCTCCCTCCCTCGTGTTTTCAAAACAAAGCAGCAGTCAGTGAGTCCATGCCCCATTTGGTCAAAGCCAACGCCCGTGAAAAACACAAAGCCCCCGGGTTCACAAAGTTCCTGACCACCCTCTTCCCAAAACAACCGTTTTGGATATTTTTTTATGCACATTAAGCATTAAACACGCGCTCTCCACGGCCTTTGTGAATATATATGGACATGTCTGCACGTAAGAAACAGTTGCAGCATGTCTCCACAGGATGTTTATGTTTTACTGCTGTCAATACTAGCTTCATTTGAGGTTTTACAGTAAATCACCTCTGTAATCTTTTATCTGCTCGCTTCTGGTTTGCTTACTGTAACCCTAGGGAAGCAATACTGCGCTGAGCCGCCTGCCGCGTGTCTAGATATGCTTATGTTTCAACTTCCCTGAATTTTGCAAACTTACGGTAAGCCCGGCTATGTTGATACTCCTGGTGAGGACGCTGATGACTACGATTAACAGATAAGTTATGAGCTGCGCAGTGAACCAGGCAGCGCGGACATAATACGTGTGTGTTTGTGTGTGCGTCTGACTAAATGACTGAAAGTAATGGGACTCCGGAGGGGTTGTGTGTGCTGGGAAACAGTCCAGTCCTCTCGTGTGTCAGTCCCATATTGTGGTTGACTTAACAGGAAAGGAATGTGAGGCCATTTTTTATACATCCTGGCCCGCTGCAGGGGCCCAGGGAAGACTCTGCAAATGTGTCTGTGCGTTCATATAGGCTAGGCCTATGTATGTGTGAGGGTGTTGTGAAACGCACTTTAACACAACATCTTTGTAAAGTCTGTAATCAAGTCTGCCTATAATCAGGCAGAATGAAAACATAATGTTAACAACATGTCACTGAAATTGTCCCATTGAAAGCAAAATGGCAAACTAACACGCTCTGGCTGTCATCACAACACTGCTGCTGGTAATAGCTTCTTTTCTAAAAGCAAACAAGTTGGACCTTTTTTTCTTGATGTGTTGCTCCTTTTTATTCTTTTTGCTTAAGCAAATGATGTGAAGTGTTCAAGTACTGCTGTTGCCGTATAATTAGCACTTGCATGGTTAACTTCATGACATCATCAGCACTGAATACTGGTAATAGACGACGTTGGCATACTTTTAGCATAATGTTCTCTCATAGAGGCTACATCAAAATACTACACTGAAAACTGGTGTGGGATTTACTCTAAAACTCAGAAATTGCTAGTAAATTTCACAAACAATTACAAAGAAACGGCAAGTAACACATTGAATTAAATGTGAAATTTTCTCGTTAATCTTTATTTACAACTTTTTTTACAGTGTACATGTGCCGTGTCAGGTTTTATTACTTGCATATTTAGGCCTATAAAAAATCATCTTCATAAGCCTGGAATCCAATAGGCTATTGGCAATTGTACATTGCATTATATTATATTCTTAATATTTTACAAGGCAAAGGCTTGATCTAAAAAGTATCTAAACATCTTTAAAACTAAATACAAACTCACATTTATAGCATTAAAGGGTCATGAAATGGAGAATTAAAATGTTCTTGAACTTTACACAAATAAGAAGTTACTCTACAATAACAACATACTGCACAGTTCAAAACTCAACTCCCCAGTTTAAAATATGTGTTATTCTTTTCTACCTTTTTGAAATGCTGGATTTGAAATCAGGAGAATCGTGACGGCACAATTTACCCTCGACACACTCCTTAAAGGGATACTCCACCCCAAAATAAAAATTTTGTTTTTAATCACGACCCTGTTTTCATTCAAATCAAAGCATAAACAAACGTAGAAGACGTATCCTTGTGGCATGGCTGACACAGAACAGCGTGCACTGCTTGCGTCCAGTGGATATTCTCTAAAATGGCGCTATTTTGGTTTTCATCCAAAATATCTTAAATTGTGTTCCGAAGACGAACGAAGCTTTTACGGGTTTGGAACGACATGGGGGTAAGTGATTAATGACAAAATTTTCATTTTGGGGTGAAGTAACCCTTTAAGATGTGTCATCGTAAATCTGAGACTGACCATCCTGACTGTGATTGCTGTAATATTCCTGGCTCATGTACATACGTTCTTTGTTGCAAAGAGATGCACTGCTGTTTATGCATTAGTGAATCAAGCCAGTGACTAAATTATCAACTTCACACTGTTGTTATTAGTGTGAAAACCATGTATTATGATGATTTATATAGAGAAAGCGATCAAAGAATATTCTCTTTATAATTGCTGGAGCAGTCATTTTAAGGTCAGTGCAAGTCTATTAGTGATTTCTGCATTTTCACCAAAACTCCTGTTAGGGTGACCATACATCCACTTTTCATGTCCTGCCTGGGATTTCTAATTTGCCTAAAATGTCTGGCTTTATTTTTCTATTTTTCTATTTTCTATGGCTTTATTCTTTCTAGTTATGATGAATCCCAGACAACTTTTCAATGGTCTATGTTAGATTTTTTTTTCTTCACTTTCTTCACTCACTGATAAACTAAAAATTAACAAAAAATTAAAGAATTGCGCACACATATTCAAGATACACATATTCAAGGTATGTGATTTCTCAGCTGATTTTATGGTAATTGTGGCCTAAAATAGTGGCCTAAATCATCCATATAATATAACATATAATAAACATTTGCTCACCCAGTCTGCTTGTTAAATCTGAAGTCACACCTCACCGTTTTGGAGTCCAAGCACTTTATTACATCCCAACAGTAAAAAACATATGGTGCTAATATACACTGCAGTAATACTACTGAAAAATCATGAACCTAACCTTTATCTCCATACCAAAATCTCAGTTGTCCAGACAGTGATTAAACTTTTAAGAATCATTAAAACAATGTTGACTGGGACGCCATGAGCCTACAGACTGTAGTGTACACAGTGAGCTTTTAAAAGCTTAGCTTAAAGGTGTGCTATAAAAGAATAGTGCTCATAAATAACTGCTGAGATTTTTCTCTTGAAATGGAGTGAAGGTGGAGGTTAGGAATTGGAAACAGTATAAGATGGTATTGCCTGTGTGTGTTTCTGACAATTCTTAAAATTATTTTATTTTGTTATAAAAAAATATTATTTTATTTTATTGTTTTTATTTATTTTAAATGATATTTTATATACATCTTATATCAAAATTTTTAAGATATATTATAAGATATATTTTTATAGTCATCCATAAAAATTCTCACCAGCTTTGAAAATGTATTTTGCATTATTTCATTCTTATTTTATTACTTACTATTTAGTGCTATATATATATATATATATATATATATATATATATATATATATATATAAAGTGTATATATATTTATTCATTTATTTATTTATATGTATATACACACACATACGCGCAAACACACACACACACACACACACACACACACACACACACACATATATATATATATATATATATATATAATTTCTTACCCTCAAAAATTGTTTTTATAGTCTTCATTTTATTTTAATATTTTTAAAGTATTCTTTTGTATACATTTTTATAACATATATATTTTTATAAAGCTGGCCATAAATATTTCCTACCAGCCTTGAAAATGTATTTTATCACATCTTGGATTCTAACCTTTGATCATGGCTTTGCAAAACTTTGTGGAAGCAATTTTTTCTTTCTTTCTTGTTTTTTTTTTTTTTTTTTTGCAATTATTTTTTTGAGCTGCTAGTGGTGCAGAAATTACATACATCTTCAAAGGCACAAGACAACAGGGTTTTTTTGCATTGTGATGCCATTGGACAGGCAGAAAAACAATAACGTGTCTTGTCCAAACATGCAGTATATTAAAGGCAGATGCTGAATTCCTAAATTAATTTCTCTTCTGCCCGAGAGAAGACACTGAACCAGATTAGGTGTCTTTAACATGAACAGTCCACTTTGTGTGAGTGCTGCTGTTGGACCTATGTGCTCTGCATGCTTAGGTAAGTGGGCTCTTGGTTGGACCTGTGTTCCCTGTGGGAGAGGGGTCACAGAATGCAGGCTGGGATGAAAAGAGGCCTCGTGGGACAGATTTACAACAGGGACTTTGTGGTCAAACAGCTAATGGTTTGAGGAATTGCTTGAGTATGTCTGAGAGAAAGAGAGAGAAGAAGAGGAGGGGCCACTGTGCAGCGAGCAAGAGAAAGGGCAGAGATTCCCTCTGTCCTGACTTCAAACTGACAGTAGGGCCGTAAGGTTGTGTTTTTGTTTTGTCATTCCCGCTCCTTCCCTGTCCTCATTTCCATCCGTTCTTCTCCTGCTCTTCATGCCGCCTTCGTCTTCCCGTGTACGCACGTATGCACACACACACACACACACACACACACTTGCAAAGAAACAAAGTCCAACTATCCCCCTCCCCATCTAACACACATGGTTCCCATTCCCTTCATACCTCCCTGTGCCATCAGAGCCCAGTTTCCAGGAAAGAGGCTCTTTAATTGAGTTGACTCTTTACTGCTCTTGCAATGTGAGTGAGAGAGAGAGGACACATTTAGACAGGAAGGGGAGGTGCAGAGCGGGAGCTCATGCACAAACTCACACGTTCCTTTACTGTAAGAACTCATTTCCCCCCTCCTAACTGCTTGCTTTCTTTCTGCACCCTCTCCTTCTCCATCCCCTCAATTTTTGCTTTGTTTGGGTCAGTGTCTGCACAATTTTGCTTGTTGCATTGTACACTTACACATAAAACGGGCACATTTAAAATGCAGCGTCTGCACAATTTTGCTTATTGCATTGTACGCTTACACATGAAAGATACATATTTAAAATGCATTATCTTATTGTCATGCAATATTAGTGCATGTTTGATCGACCATCAGTGTAGTTCATAAAGACACACAAAAACACAAAATCTGTCACAACTTCTACACACTCTTATGGAATCATGTATGTCCATGGATTTTACTATTGCACAATGCATGCAAAATACACTTTCAAGGCTGGCAATGAATATGTATACGTGTTATAAAAATGTACATAACAGAAATATGTAAAAATATAAGTATAAAAGTAATACTATTAAAAAAAAAAAAATATATATATATATACATTTTCATGGCTAGTAAGAAATATTTATGGCTAGTTTTATATAGAAATAAGATTTATAGAAAAGATCATAAATAAATAAATAAAATATTTAAAGCTGATAATAACTTTTTCATACTTTTTATTTTCTGAAAATTATTTTTGTTTTTATTTACATTTTTAACTCTATTTTCCCCATAATTCTAATATATAAATTTTTCTAATATATAAATACTTGTATAAAATATAAAATATTATTTTAAAAATATAAAATATAAATTAAAAATATTAAAATTATATATATATATATATATATATATATATACAATAACATTATGAAAATGCATTCTTAAGCCTGAGAAATATTCATGGCTGGGTTTATATAAATATCAGTTTTATAAAAATTTTGATATAAGATTTATATAAAAATATCATTAATAAAATGAAATAAATAATAAAATAAAATAATTTTAAGGCTTGTAAGGAATATGTGTAGTCAGCAATAAATAAACAAATACTTCTTCAAGGCTGGTAAGAAACATTCATAGTTGCCTAAGCTTCAGCTGCCAGCTTCATCTTTAAAGGGGTGGTTTACTGTTTTTTTTCTAGGCTTGATTGTGTTTATGGGGTGCAGTCTAACATGTATTTTTCATATAATTTACCTTTATTCCACACGGCTCTGTCCCTTCTCTGACAAATGCCTCGATTATTTCCTGTTTTTATGAAGCCCCTCCCTCAGAAATTCACTAAACCGCCGAGCGTGCGTCTAAATGTCCCGCCCCTCAGCTCAGCGGCATGTGCTCCGGTTGTATTGTAAACAATGGCGTCGTCTATATTGCTATATTGAGACACAGAGGATATTAGTGAAGAGGATCGCGCAGAACCTGTGCAAGCATGGCTCTTAATAGTATGTTTGTTTGTTTGTTGTCTCATACTTTTAGATGCACTGTTATTATGATACTGCTTATGTTAGCTTTTAATATACGGTTTTATTCTGATTAAAGCTTTAATACAGTACGGCAACCGCACACACGTCCATGTATAACGCTTCTCATTGCTAGTTTTCTCTTCCTCTTCTCTAAAGGAAGCCTCGCCCCCTTCCTTACATGTTCCCGAGGGCGGGGTTTATCTGGGTTCGTGACGTATCAGACCCGGGAATTAACTCATTGTAGTCCCTTACCAGCCATTTTTGTAGGCATTAAACTTCCAGAATTTTAAAAGGCGATATCTCTGTTTGTATTGAACTTTCAGCGCTGCAACTTTGCAGATATTATTTATGCTCAAACAGCAACATTACACACTAACTAACGTTAAAAAAGTGAAATTGCAATCAACCACCCCTTTAAATCTGATGTTTAACTGGCATCTTCCCAATGATAAACTACTCTACTCATATACTGAAATATATCTACTTCAGTTTACATAATAAAAAAATATATTTTTAAGCTGTTTACCTTCAGGTTTCAGTTATGTTGTGAATCCCGAATTTTCAGAGTGGCCTCAGACATTTGGACATTGTAAACCGTAACTTTAGAAGAGTCTTGGCAAGGGAGAGTAAACCTGAAACCAGCGCTACCTGGAACAATGAGTTCTCTTTTGATGGATTTCAAAAGTTTGAGGTTTTAGTGTCAGAAACGAGACGTGAATAAGTCAGAAAACATGCAGAAACACGTGAAGATTACGAGAGTGTTAGATACCTACGAACGTGTTTCAGGATTTATTATTCATCATATCCCATTCTCCAGAGGCAACTTGTACTGTATGACCCTCCGTGCAGCTTTATGAAAGATACAATGACTTTGTGCCAGTCGATCTCAAGACAGGAAGCACATATCACCCTAAACAATAGAACATAGAGACTTTTCTCACGTTCAGCATCTCTTGATCACACATCCCTGATTTCCACACTGTGCTCATATTACAGCTGGCTCTTATAAAACACAATAGCGATCGGGAGGTATTTTTCCTATTTTTCTCCATTGATGCTTAAATGTCTAACTTAAGCGGAGAACAGAGACTCAGAGGATGTGATAATCATCAAAATGAAGAGGTGAACAGCCAACCTCTGACAATGTGAGTTTTGGATTGTAAACATGAACAATAAAAAAAGATCCAGCCATGAAGTTCAAACAAAGCCAAGCAACCAAAATGACATATACAGTGAAAAAACAGAGAGAGAGAGACTGCAGAGCACTCGAAAGATCTAAGCACAGGAAACCAGAGAGATGAGAGAGGTTTCCTGTCTGCTGTGTTGGACAGAGAGAAGGTAACACCTGAAGGTTTGCTACACATTCCTCAGACTTAAATAAACTGTTCCGCAGACTCACACGCAATTGCACAAAGCGCTATGTTTTCGCACAGAGAACAGGTTACATGTAGGCGTATTTTGACTCATGCACTGAGAATCGCTCAGAGGACTACTGAAGCTCAAGTGAACGGGGAGAGAAATGTAAGAAACAAATGTACAAGAAATAAAGCATTCGTTCCGAGCCAGCCAGATCACTTGGCTGTTTGCCCTGCTGTGTTTTCACTTCCGTCTCACCTTCTGACCTGCGGTGATGGACTGTCAGCTTACTGGAACACACGCAGTGCCTTTCCAAGGGCGGCGTAGTTCTTTTCGATTTGAACTGATACCTGATATGGTGTTTCTCTTCTCTCTTTACCAAAGACATTCCTATAACAGTGACCACAGCCCACATTTAGAGTTTTAAAGAAAAACTTGGTTTCAACCCCGTTTGAATCCTCATATTTCCTGAAAATGAGATCACAATGTGTTTGAGAGCTCTAGTAGCTAGTGTTATTTTAGCTTATTCATCGTTCAGAAATATTCTCTATTTTCTCACTCATGGTAATAAAACGGTCATTAGAATCACGAAATTTCAGAAATGTGGAATAAATGTGTAATACTTAACCCTAATCCTAGTTAAAGGTAAGTAGTTGACAAAATAGGCTAATACAAAAACAATCATGTGTTTTTATGAAAGCTGTACTGTCCTGACTAAACTGTTCTTAAAGAGACAGTTTACCCCAAAAATACAAATTTCTCATTATTTACTCATACTCATGTCATTCCAAACCCATACAATATTTTTATGTGAAAACACAAAAGGTGACATTAACCATGGGCTGTCAGGTCAAAGCAAAACATAGTAGTAAACATATAGACCCTTTCTGTGCCGACGTCACGATTACGTCACAGCGCTAGCTGGAGGCAAAACAAAGTGAAAACTGGAGGCGGCCAATTCAAACTAGCACAGATTCGGCTACATAAGGAGCTTAAAATATCATCTTGTTGTGATGTTGCGTACCAGAATCGACGTAGTACAGGCTCCAATTGGAAATTTACCTGCTGCCACTACCAGACAAAAAAAAACGACGACAGCTGTGGTTAAACGCGATAAAACGAGCGGACTGGACAGAAACGATCGTCAAAAATACTTGCATTTGCAGCGCACACTTCTTATCAGAAAAGGTTAAATAAAGTATTGTATTTTGTTGTTATGGATTATGGTTTGTGTTACGTGTCTAAAGATTTCTTGCATCTCACGACTATGACATGTATGAAATAATGTCTGTGTGCATGTGTGTAAAACAACAAACTGATGATTTATATGCTTAATCATCTGTAATATACATTGTTGTGATTGATAGTGGCTGAAATTTCTAAGAACTTGGTTTAGTCCAGGTGATATGTGAAAATGTTCACTTTTTCATAAAAGCATGAAACTTGGTACACTTGTAAAGTTTGCTGCCCTAAACATTTTCAGAAATGGAGACATCGCAAAAAAACACCTCATGGTTGCCATGGCGACCATTTTACTTTCCACCATAACCAAATTATGTATTTTGTGTCATGTCACCTGAACCAAACATGATAACACAGAAAGGGTGATGTCTACCCCTATGTTTCGATGGTCAATGATTACAATGATACCATATACAACAACATAAACTGTTCAGATGAAGAGTAATTGTGAAATCAGCAATGAGCATCACAGTATCAAAGCATTTACAAAAGTCCATATTATGGCTATTATTTTTTTCTTTCTTTGATAATTAACTAATATTTTATTCAATAATACATTAAAAGATTTTTTAAAGAATACTATCATGTATTTCAGAGAAAATCATCTCAGGTAAGTGTATATTTCCTTACTTCTCATGCAGAGTCAGGTAGGCGATAGTGTGACAGCAATGCTATCAGGTGAACAGTTAATGGTTAATTCAGTGACTTTATGAGAAGGATTACAATGAAATCTCAGAAGATGCAGAATGAAATTTCAAACATATTTCATGTAAACTTAATTTACAATCATTCTCTAGAGCCAGAGATGTCTATTATGTTGTCCACAAAGGGGAAGCCAAGGTCCTGCATACGGGCAGGTACATGCATGCAGGTGAATTGCTAATATTTGATGTAACAGGTGGAATAATATTTATGTGTAGGGCGTGGTGCGGGTGCGGGTCGGACGGTGAAAAGCACAGGTGGGTTGCGGGTCCATTAACCAAGACTATTTTGACTCGGTCTAGTACACGCTGGGCAATGTAGCCAATCAAGCTTCCACTAATTGACAGCTGTAGTGATTATATTAAAGTGAGCGCTCTTTGCTTGCTTTCTGTATTTAATCTATTCACAATTTGAATAAAAGTTTTAATAAGTTTTGTCTACCTCACGTAGGAGATTTAATGCAGGTGCGGTTCGGGTCCCAGTTTTTATGTCAAATGGGTCGGGTTTGGGATTAAATTGGTGTTTCTGTCAGATAACGTGTCGGGTGTTCTGTTAATAACTGTGATTGTGGGAAGATCATTTAACCAGCCAGGAAAGGTGAACGAAAATGCCTCTCTGTGATGTTACCACGAGGCATCGCTTACTTACAGATCTCAGGCTTATGGAGGGGATGTAGATTCGTAAAAGTGAGGAGGAAGTAGGAGGGTGCTAAGCCTGTGGCTGTTCTGTACGCAAACATCAGTGTCTTGAACTTGATGCGAGCCGCAACCGGTAGCCAGTGCAGGGAGATAAAGAGAGGAGTGAAGTGGGCACTTTTGGGCTCGTTGAAGACCAGTCGTGCCGCTGCATTCTGAATCATTTGTCGAGGTTTGATTGCACATGATGGAAGTTCAGCCAGAAGAACATTACAATAGTCCAGCCTAGAAATGAAAATTGCCTGGGCAAGAAGTTGTGCAGCATGCTCTGTTTGGAAGGGCCTGATCCTCCTGGTGTTGTGCGATGCAAACCTGCATGATCGAGCGGTCTTTACGGTACTTGAAGCTCAGCTGGTCACCAAAAAATTATTTTTGATGAACTAAGCAGGATGTTGAAATCATGCTGTAGAGTCGGAGTGGCAGGGAAAATGAGAAGCTCAGTCTTTGCCAGGTTGAGCTGCAGGAGATGTTCCTTCACCCATGCCGAGATGTTTGACAGGCAACCTGAGATCCATGCAACTACTATTGGATTGTCTGGTTAAAATGAAAGCTGTGTGTCATCAGCATAGCAATGGTAGGAGAAACCATATGCTTGTATAATGGGTCCCAGTGATGTAGTGTATATGGTGAAGATGAGGGGTCCAAGAACTGATCCCAGAGGAAACCCTGTGACCAGTTGATTTTCTTTGGATACCTCTCCTCCCCTGGAAACCCTGAAAGACCTACCTGTGAGATAAGATTCAAACCAGTGGAGTGCAGATCCTGTGATGGTAGACAGGAGAATCTGATGACTCACAGTGTCAAAAGTGGCATATAGATCCAGCAGAATAAGAACTGATGATTTGGAATCAGCTTTCGCAATCTACAGGGCTATAGTGACCGACAGTAAAGCAGTTGAATAGCCGCTTCTGAAACCTGATTGGTTAATGTTCAGTTGGTCATTCTGTGAAATAAATCATGTAACTGTGTCTATAAAGGTGTGAACCAAATGGTCCATTCCTTTAGAATAACAAAGGAACAGCATTCCCCAGGAACGTCTTGTAGATTGCAGGATCTCCAGCAGGAAGGTCCTAACAGTATTGTTTCTAGCCCTTTTGTCTTCAGGTATAAAATTCTATCCCACAGGCAGAACTTTGGGAGAAGCTAGGATTCAGAAGGGATTGATTGAAGGAAGACATGCTAACATAGCTATTGAAGAACTGCTACACTACCATCTTCAATAAACTGTCCCTACAAAAATTTTGGTCATGCCTTAATTCTTTGTATTAGAGAAATCTAGTACATTGGTGAGCCACCCAAAAGACTGCTCAGCAAATATACAGTAAATATGTTGATACAATACAAATATGATGGGTAACTTTTTAGGTTAGAAGGGGTAGTATGCACTGGCCTGTCTAGACAGATATTGTCTTGACAAGAAGTTAAAGTGGATCATAAAGTGTCAGTTGCTGTATATACATCCAGAGATGAGCAATGGGTGGGTGAGGGAAGAGAGGATGACACTACAGAGGAAAGATGGAAGGATGAAAGGGAGTGTAGGTTTTGCCTAAAAGTAACTGGTAGAGGAATTGGTTTCACACAGGTAGTAATATGTAGATTAAATGTGATAAAGAAATGATCAGAGATGTCTAGAAGTTTTACCAAATGTTGTCTGTGATACAATTGTGTAAATTAAGTCAAGCTGGTTGCCTGCAATTTGAGATTGAATGAAGCTTGGAGTGGAAGTGGAAGTCTGCAGTGTAAGGCTTCTCCAGATGGATTTCGAAGTCACCGAAGACTACAAGTGAACTGCCATCCACAGAGAATGAGGACAGCAGCCCATACGGCTTCCCTATAAAGGTGCCCAGTTGACCAGGAAGGTGTTAAATCATTACAATATGGAGTTTAACAGGAGCTGTTACCATAATAGATTGAAACTCAAAATATTTTTTATTGCATAGGGAAGAGTGGGTTGAGTATTTCCAATTATTAGAAATGAGAAGACCAGTACTATCAGAGTATTGTGTATGTGTCTTTAAGGGAAGCGCTGGTAGGGGGAGACGCACATAACGTAGGCACACTAATAAGAAGCCCTTGTTTATCTGGACCTCTGTTCTTTTATTGTTTTTGTTATTAAACTATAAGGTCCACGAATTTGGATGAAATGGATGAAGGTTTCCCGCGTGTTCGGTCTTTTCAGTGCACAAACTTATTACATTTAGGTTAACTTCAAATCTGACTCCATTTTAGTATCTAATCTGACTCCATTTTATTATGACCTCGAAGTTAGGTTGAAAGGCAAATTGGTCGTTTGTCTGTCCCTAATTATTCCTATTATTCTTCTGACATTTGATTATTCTAGTTAATTCTTTACTTTATATTTACTCATTCATTAGAAAGCTATATCACCCAGGGTAAATCACACTGGCCGACGTACTTATACCCCATAATCACAAACTCGCCAGTCTAATCATTAGTCAGCGGTTATGGCTAATAGTATTTAATAAGTCGCTCATACTCACCATTCTTTAAATAGCAGTTCTGTTTAGCCCCCTACAGTTACCCATGTACAACTTAGTTAAAGCTCAGACAATAATCAGCGGTTATGCTAGCACCGTTTGTCTAGCCCCGATAGTTATATAACCACATACAACTTAACTATAGTTGAGACAATAATCAGCAGTTATGCTAGTAGCCTACTATGAAATATGTTAATATCTCATTGGTGTTTTCACCTAGCTCCCGATAGTTAAAATAACTACGTACAACTTGAATGAAGCTCAAACAATAATCAGAGGTTATGCTAGTATCCTATATCTAGCCCCCAATAGTTAGCAAACTACGTACAACTTAATTAAAGCTGAGACAGTAACCAGCGGTTATGACCAGTACTATAACTAGCCCCCCACAGTTAATGCAACTGAGTACAACTTAACTAAAGTCAAACAATTCCTGGACGCAGATTTGTAGAATCATATACCTTCACTTAATCTACTTGAGAAAATAAGTTCAGAGTAAGAATAAATTCAAATGTAACAATTTATTATCAGTCAGGTAAATATGTATTATGCTAATTATACAGCCAATTCAAAGATATCAAATCAATACAAAACATCAAAATCTCAAAGATGAATCTAAGAGTAAGCATACCTGACTTGAGAAAAATACATAGTATGAAGTGTGGGAACACTTCATCCTATGGGCTCATTCCGGCTACAGAAGGCCCTGATCTTTTTGCAACATTTCCTTAAGTACCTCAGACCAAGACCAACTTCCCCCGAAATGGAGACAGGAACTAACAATTGGAATTTGCATCGATCAAGCAGAGTTATCACCTTTTGGGACAGATGGTAATTTGCATGAAAGACACTTGGAAACTGACCCACCCTCTACAGTGTGCAAAATATCTCTAAACTCTTAGGATCTGTATTACCTTTTAGTTTACTTCTTATAAAAATGAGACCATTGTACCAGTAGCCCTGAGACAATTCAAATGATACCAAACATGACTGTAACTATCACTTGCATTCATGTAGAACATTACAATCTACTATTGACCATTTTGAGCAGACTGAGTAGAAGGAAGGATGGGTGAAGGGATTTAAGAAGAAACAAATGGACAGAAGGAAAGGAAGTTTCCTGCACCTCCACTCTGTGGGGTGTCTCGAAAATGCCCGTGCATGTTTGTATTGTCTGTTTCTCAGGAGATCAAAGTATCTCAGGTTCTTTCATCCTTACAAAACTAAAGAAAGAATCATCGTCTACCTCCTTTCTTGACAAGTACCTTTCCAACCTGACGGGGGGTATGAGAGAAAGAGAAGTTGTTAGAGAGAACAGCAGGAGTTGCAGAATCCAGGCTCAGTCAAGCCCAAGATACTAAGAGTAGACTGAGAAGTAATGGCCAGAATGAACTGACTGACAATTCCAGAGACCCACAGAAAATGACAAAGGTGCAGCAAAAGAGGTGCAGATAGGACACAGTTTAGCAAGATTGCATTGCCGTCTGCGTGTGATGTTTGAGCATTGTTGAGAGAGAACAAGAAAGGATCGACACTTTAGAATAATGTTTCTTACTTACTGCATAACAAATAAGGAATTATTGAAGAACTAACAGGTAATTATTCATTAACACTTAACTCACTACTGTTAACTACTAAGAAAGATGTGTTAACTAATCAGTATGTAATACAATTTTATGATTGTGTTAAGTAACAGTTAGCTAATCAATAACTAATGTATTCTGTCATACCTCCTGAAGAACTACTATTAATTATCTACTAGTTAAGGTTCAAGAAAAATAACTATGAAATAACTACTACTGAACAGTTATAGGCAAATAGTCACTATAATAATCAGGCTGTGGCCCACAAATCAAGTACTTGAGTAAAAGTACAGATACCCCAATAAAATATTACTCCAGTAAAATTATAAGTAGGCCTATTCATTTTCAAAATTATTTGACTAAAAGGACAAGTACAAAGTACTACTACAGTAGCAACTTTGTTACAGTCCACTACTACTAATATTAGCCTATAATGGAAATGAAATATGCATTTTGTTTGCTGGACACCCAAAAGGACTCATTACTATAATTGTACATAGGTTTTTGCCTTTATGGTAAATAATCGCTTTGTGTGCATGTTCTGTAGGAAATCTGCTTCGGAAAGGAACCCCAACTCCACTGTCTTGCCATAACTATCCAACTTACTACAGATACAGTACACTCTGTAAAAAGGTGGTATTTATTTATTTACCGAAACACTGGGATGAAGCTGTTGGGTCATATTTGTTTTTTAGTCTTGGGTAGTTTTTGTGTTGTGTTAACACCTAACACCCCCCACGCCCTCTCACTGAGTGCATTATTTCAACCTCTTCAGGAGAGGGAAGTTGCAGCACCGCTGAATTGGTGCATTTCTTTGGCGAAATACAGGTTTGTGTATATTTTATTTAATCTATAAAATCATTACTGTACTGTAAATCAATTTATGTTATGCAAAACGACAGGTCAGTTGCACATGCCTATTCCAATTTACGTGATGGAAATGCTTGATCCTTTGCATAAAACAAATTATTTTATTTTTGAAGATAAAATGAAGAAAAATCTAAATACTTCGGATGTTAAAATATGTTCTCAGAGCTGTACACTGCTTGTTTGTGGGCAGGTTATGGAGTCAAACGCATTAATAATTAATTAATTAAAACAATCTTTTATTGTACTACTGAATAAAATATTAGTTCATTTTCAAAGAAAGAAAAATCATAATATGGACTATTGTAAATGCTGTGATACTGTGATGCTCAGATAATGTCATTTCCTTCTCACATTGCTGATTTCAACAACATATTCCAGCTACAGTATCTCACAGAAGTGAGTACACCCCTCACGTTTTTGTAAATATTTTATTATATCTTTTCATGTGACAACACTGAAGAAATGACACTTTGCTACAATGTAAAGTAGTGAGTGTACAGCTTGTATAACAGTGTAAATTTGCTGTCCCCTCAAAATAACTCAACACACAGCCATTAATGTCTAAACCGCTGGCCACAAAAGTGAGTACACCCCTAAGTGAAAATGTCCAATATCAATACCAATACCAATGTCAATATTTTGTGTGGCCACCATTATTTTCCAGCACTGCCTTAACCCTCTTGGGCATGGAGTTCACCAGAGCTTCACAGGTTGCCACTGGAGTCCTCTTCCACTCCTCCATGACGACATCCTCCACCTTCCGTTTGAGGATGCCCCACAGATGCTCAATAGGGTTTAGGTCTGGAGACATGCTTGGCCAGTCCATCATCTTTACCCTCAGCTTCTTTAGCAAGGTTGTGGGGTCGTTATCATGTTGGAATACTGCCCTGCGGCCCAGTCTCCGAAGGGAGGGGATCATGCTCTGCTCTAGTATGTCACAGTACATGTTGGCATTCATGGTTCCCTCAATGAACTGTAGCTAGCCAGTGCCAGCAGCACTCATGCAGCCCCAGATCATGACACTCCCACCACCATGCTTGACTGTAGGCAAGACACACTTTGTACTCCTCACCTGGTTGCCGCCACACACGCTTGACATCATCTGAACCAAATAAGTTTATCTTGGTCTCATCAGACCACAGGACATTGTTCCAGTAATCCATGTCCTTAGTCTGCTTGTCTTCAGCAAACTGTTTGCGGGCTTTCATGTGCATCATCTTTAGAAGAAGCTTCCTTCTGGGACGACAGCCACGCAGAATAATTTGATGCAGTGTGCATATGGTCTGAGCACTGACAGGCTGACCCCCCACCCCTTCCACCTCTGCAGCAATGCTGGCAGCACTCATACGTCTATTTCCCAAACACAACCTCTGGATATGATGCTGAGCATGTGCACTCAACTTCTTTGGTCGACCATGGTGAGGCCTGTTCTGAGTGGAACCTGTCCTGTTAAACCACTGTATGGTCTTGGCCACCGTGCTGCAGCTCAGTTTCAGAGTCTTGGCAATCTTCTTATAGCCTACGCCATCTTTATGTAGAGCAACAATTCTTTTTTTCAGATCCTCAGAGAGTTCTTTGCCATGAGGTGCCATGTTGAACTTCCAGTGACCAGTATGAGAGAGTGAGAGCGATAACACCAAATTTAACACACCTGCTCCCCATTCACACCTGAGACCTTGTAACACTAATGAGTCACATGACACCAGAGAGAGAAAATGGCTAATTGGGCCCAATTTGGACATTTTCACTTAGGGGTGTACTCACTTTTGTGGCCAGCGGTTTAGACATTAATGGTTGTGTGTTGAGTTATTTTGAGGGGACAGCAAATTTACACTGTTATACAAGCTGTACACTCACTACTTTACATTGTAGCAAAGTGTCATTTCTTCAGTGTTGTCACATGAAAAGATATAATAAAATATTTACAAAAATGTGAGGGGTGTACTCACTTCTGTGAGATACTGTATGAGTGAAACGCAGAGTGGCGGTCTGCAGTTTCCCTGAGCCCAGCTCCCACACGAGATCCAGCACCACTACAGAGGAAACAGGAGACCGGTTGAGTCCACTTGAACTGCTTTTAAATGTTTAACTTTTGATTATAAAATGTTTGTTAAATTAGTTTAAATGAGGGCAGTATACATGTTAAAACGGAATAAAATATGCTGTATTAAGAAATGTTCTCATCTGAAATAAAGATCGTAAACAAGTTGTGTCGTGTATTTTACAAAGTTTATGATTACTTTTATAGGTTTTTTTAGAGTGTAAAATTGTCAGAGAACCATCAACCTCGTCAGGTCCCAACACGTAACCAGCACGATCACACTCACCTGAGTTCTAATCACGCGCACCTGGTACATCCTAATCAAGACTTGCATATAACCACTGTCTCTTGCCACTCACCTTTGTCTGGTCTTGATCGTCACGATCTTCGGACTCACCCTTTGCTACGGATACAGATTCCATTCGTCTGTCCCTATCCCCGGCCCGTCCTCCTGCAAGAGAGTTACAGCCTGCCTTCTTCGGCCAGATAAGTCTGTCGAACTGCTCCGTGCTTACCTGCCAATGCTGCTCTGCGGCTTCCTTTCCCGTAACAATAAATAATATCTCATTAACCTCATTCCCCTCATTTGGTCTCCTTCTGTTGTGTGACAGAAGACCAGACCTTTGAAAGAAGTACTACTATATGGATCCACCTTTGAAAGAAGTACTACTATATGGATCCACAGCAACCAAGCCCGCTCACTCTACAAGACTTCATCCAGGCCATCAACTCAGCACTCGCCCCGCTCACCAATGCCGCCCCATCTGTCTCCGCCAGTCCCATGGCCCGACCTGCTACCTTCTCAGGAGATGCGGTGAATTGCAATGGCTTCATATTACAGTGTTCCTTGTATTTTGAGATGCTTTTCCCACGGATCGATCGAAGATCGCCTTCATGATTACCCTGCTCACAGGACGCGCTCTACAATGGGCGGAGTCTCTCTGGAATTCCAACAGCCCGGTGACGCTGACTTTCGATGCCTTCACAACTCATTTCAAGGAGGTCTTCGGGCAGACGGATTCCGAGCTATCGGTGCAAGATCGTCTATTCCGGCTCTGTCAGGGGAGGAGCTCGGTGTGGGAATATTCCATCAAATTTCGCACCCTCGCGGCCTCCAGTGGCTGGAATGAAACTGCTCTCCTCACTGCCTTCCGTCGTGGCCTGAATCTACGTATTCGCCAACAGATGGCAATATACGAGAACTCAATCGGGCTGGAAACCTTCCTCACAAAGGCTATTCGCATCTCTCAACACCTTACTGCGTGTAAGGAGGACATACCACCTGCTCCACCACTCTTGGGGCCTTCACCAGTGCTTGCACCAGAGCCCATGCAGATCGGTTTCAATCCTCTTACCCGCATGGAGCGGGACAGGAGAATTAACTCCGGACTCTGTCTGTACTGTGGGGCGAGTGGTCACCTGCTCCAAACCTGTCCTGTGCGTCCGCCCCGCCCAGCAGTGAGTACCATCCAACTGAACCCGCAAATCAGTGCTTTAACCCGTATGACCATACAACTAATTTCTCCTCACACTTCCATTCCAGCGCAAGCTCGCCGACTCGGATCATCGGGAACTTCATCTCAATAGAGACATTGAATCGCCTTCATCTGAAGCCGAAACTTCACTCTCCAACATTGAACGTCCAAACCATCCAAGGAAAACCACTGGGTCGGGGCAAGGTCAGGTACCGCTCTCCCACCTTAACGCTCCGTGTGGGATGTCTGCATGAGGAGGTTCTTTCGTTCCTGGTGCTAGAGCATTCCTCCGTGGATATAGTCCTGGGACGCCCGTGGCTTACACAACACTCTCCGAACCTAGATTGGAAGAATGATGAGGTTCTCCAGCGGAGTGAGTATTGTCAACTACATTGTCTGTGCCGTATAACTCCCCCTAACAGTTCGCCCATCCAGAATTGTTCTACCAGCGTGGAGAGTCCCGAACCGGTAAAGAAATTCACCATACCCTATGAATACCGGGTGTTCCAGGACATCTTCAATAAGCAGGCCGCCACTAAACTACCACCCCATAGGCCATGGGACTGTGCCATCGACCTGCTGCCTGGAGCCAAACTCCCGAAAGGTAGAGTGTACCCGTCCATCCCGGAACAAGCTGCTATGGAGGAATACATTCAGGAGGCTCTCCGACAAGGCTTCATCCATCCATCTACCTCTCCCGCTGCGTCAAGCTTCTTCTTTGTCAGCAAGAAGGATGGGGGACTACGACCATGTATAGACTACAGAATTCTGAACTCCCAAACCGTCAAATTCCCGTATCCTTTACCTTTGGTTCCGGCTGCCCTTGAGGAACTTCGTGGAGCTCGCTTCTTCTCCAAACTGGACCTGCGAAGCGCCTATAACCTCATTCGAATTTGCCCTGGAGACGAGTGGAAGACGGCCTTCATTACACCTACTGGCCACTATGAATATCTTGTGATGCCGTATGGGCTTGCCAACTCACCGTCAGTCTTTCAGGGATTCATGAATGAGGTGTTCCGGGAGTTCCTCCATCGATTCGTCGTCGTCTATATTGACTATATCCTCATTTACTCCCGGAACCTGGCCAAACATCGCCACCACGTGGAACAGGTCCTTCAGAAATTGAGAGAATATCAACTGTACCTCAAGTTGGAGAAATGCGAGTTCCACCGTTCTACCATCCAGTTCCTCGGGTACGTCATCTCTCCCCAAGGGGTGCAGATGGACAATAACAAGCTGCAAACCATTCAAGACTGGCCCACGCCCTCTTCTGTGAAGGAACTACAGAGATTTCTGGGCTTTGCCAACTTCTATCGCCGATTCATCCGATCCTTCAGCACCATTACTGCACCCCTTACCTCGACACTCCACCACAAACCCAAGAGTCTAACATGGTCCCCAGAAGCTAGAAGAAGCTTCGACCAGCTGCGAGAAGCCTTCTGCACCGCTCCTACCCTGGCCCATCCAGACCCTCAACTACCATTCATCGTGGAGGTCGATGCCTCTACAGTGGGGGTTGGTGCGGTACTCTCCCAACGTCACGGAGAGCCTCCAAAACTCCATCCCTGTGCGTATTTCTCCCGCAAGCTTTCCCCGGCGGAGCAGAACTACGACATTGGGAATCGTGAGCTGCTGGCCATCAAGCTCGCTTTAGAGGAGTGGAGACATTGGCTGGAGGGAGCTGTTCACCCTTTTCAGGTCATTACTGATCACCGGAACTTGGAGTACCTCCGGGATGCGAAGAGGTTAAACCCCAGACAGGCCCGCTGGGCGCTTTTCTTCACCCATTTTCACTTTACAGTTACCTACAGACCAGGTACCCAAAACTCCCGAGCAGATGCTCTCTCCCGTCTGCATCAGCCCATGCAAGACACTACCGCCCCCGAGACTATACTCCCTCCAGCCCTCATCGTAAGTCCCATTGCATGGTCACTTGATGAAGACATTCGACAAGCCACACTCACAGAACCTGCTCCGCCAGGAGGTCCAGAAGGGAGGATCTATGTCCCTACCACTCTCCGCCTCTCCCTTCTGGACTCACTCCATTCTTCTCTGGGCTCTGGACATCCAGGCAGCGACCGTACCCTCTCGCTCCTCCAACATCGCTACTGGTGGCCCAACATGGCCCGTGAAGTTTCCCAATTCGTCAGGAGCTGCTCAGTTTGTGCCACTTCTAAAACCCCCTGTCATCTACCTCATGGTAAACTGGTTCCTCTGCCCCTACCTCGCCGGCCCTGGTCCCACATCGGAGTCGATTTCATCACCGACCTGCCAAGGTCCGACTCCCTCACCTGTGTCCTCGTAGTGGTGGATCGGTTTTCTAAGGCCTGTAAATTGATTGCTCTTCCAGGGCTACCCACCACCATGCAGACGGCGGAATCACTATTCAATCATGTCTTCAGGAACTTCGGCATCCCTGAGGATATCGTCAGCTTAACTAATATTAAGGGTTCATCTCAAGGGTCTGGCGAGCCTTCTTTAACCTTCTAGGGGTCTCTGTGAGTCTCACGTCCGGATATCATCCACAATCCAACGGTCAGACTGAGCGGAAGATCCAGGACATTGGAAGGTATCTTCTGAGTTTTTGCCACCAGAACCAGCACGGCTGGAACCGCTTCCTCCCATGGGCCGAGTACGCACAGAATTCACTCCGTCAGCACTCCACTGGTCTAACCCCCTTCCAGTGCGTATTCGGTTACCAACCCCCATTGTTTCCCTGGGATGGGGAACCATCGGAAGTTCCAGCCGTGGACTTTTGGTTCAGAGAGAGCGAGAGGGTCTGGGACTCAGCACTCGTTCAGCTCCAACAGGCAGTTCGGAGACATAAGACCCAGGCCGATACCCGTCGTCTTGCTGCCCCACCATACCAACCAGGCGAAAAGGTATGGTTGTCTACGCGGGACATTCGTCTCCGGCTGCACTGTCGTAAGCTGAGTCCCCGGTTTATCGGTCCCTTTACCATCAGGAGGCAGATCAACGAGGTTACTTACAAGCTGGATCTACCACCCACATACCGCATCACACCTACCTTTCACGTGTCCTTGTTGAAACCCTACACTAATCCCATGTCTCCTTCCTCCCCAGGACCTGACGAGCCGGAGGTACCTCCTCCTCCCGAGATCGAGAACGAGGAATCCATCTACAGGGTCAACTCCATCCTGGATTCTCGACGTCGGGGCGGCCGCCTCGAATATTTGGTGGATTGGGAGGGCTCTGGGCCGGAGGAAAGGTCCTGGATGCCTAGAAATGACATACTAGACCCCTCTCTACTGTCGGAATTCCATCAGCTCCATCCACATAAGCCAGCACCTAGAGGACGTGGCCGCCCCCGTCGTCGGCATCGGGCGTCAGGAGCCCGTGGAGGAGGGGGTACTGTCAGAGAACCATCAACCTCGTCAGGTCCCAACACTCAACCAGCACGATCACACTCACCTGAGTTCTAATCACGCGCACCTGGTACATCCTAATCAAGACTTGCATATAACCACTGTCTCTTGCCACTCACCTTTGTCTGGTCTTGATCGTCACGATCTTCAGACTCACCCTTTGCTACGGATACAGATTCCATTCGTCTGTCCCTATCCCCGGCCCGTCCTCCTGCAAGAGAGTTACAGCCTGCCTTCTTCGGCCAGATAAGTCTGTCGAACTGCTCCGTGCTTACCTGCCAATGCTGCTCTGCGGCTTCCTTTCCCTTAACAATAAATAATATCTCATTAACCTCATTCCCCTCATTTGGTCTCCTTCTGTTGTGTGACAAAAATGTAGTAATGATTATTTACTAATAGGTTCACTTTAGAATGATTTGATAATTCTTTATTAATTACTAATGGGTTCCCAATATTTTCACTTTAGAATAGGCCTACTGTTTCAGGTTCGAAATAGGTCCTGCAGAATTATTTGATAATTCTTTATTAATTACTAATTGGTTACCTGTATTTTCACTTTCCCTCAGTCCTTGCCTTACACACAGGAATTGAATGAATGGTAATGTGGTATATGCTGAGGAGGCACACATACAGTACTGTATATAAAAACTAAGGTAAGTTATCGCAAGAAAGTATTGGAAACATACTACCGCCTACATGACTCTGCCTGAGAGATAAGGAAAAATACACTTACTTGAGATTATATATTTTTTTATATCTCAGAAATACTGTATATGATTGTATTCTTGAAAACAATCTTTTATTATGCTATTGAATCAAATATTAGTTAAGCTGGTGTGTGGTGGGTGTTCTGGCACAATATGGTTGCTTTATTAGTTTCTGGATTTTTTTAATTTATTTTTTTCTAGAAAATATTCACATCTTACTTCAAATGTACTGTATGTAAAGTATTGTAAAGGTGTAAACTGGTGGTGGTTGAGGAGATTCCCCCTTCCATGTAAAGCGCTTTGAGTACTCAGAAAAGCACTACATAAATGTAACGCATTAATAATTAATTAATTAAAACAATCTTTTATTGTACTACTGAATAAAATATTTGTTAATTATCAAAGAAAGAAAAATCATAATATGGACTATTGTAAATGCTGTGATACTGTCATGATAATGTCATTTCCTTCTCACATTGCTGATTTCACCATTAACTCTTCTAACAGTTTATGTTTTTGTATATGGTATCGTTGCAATCCTTGACCATCAAAACATAGGGGTAGACCTTTTCTGTGTTATCATGTTTGGTTCAGGAGATATGATTCAAAATACATAATTTGGTTATGGCGGAAAGTAAAATGGTCGCCATGACAAGCACGAGGTGTTTTTGCGATGGCTCCATTTTTGAAAATGTTCAGGGCCCTAACCTGTACAATTGACCTATCGGTAAGCCCCTCCCCTCGAACGCAGACTAGCCAATGGCAGTCGAGTATCAGTTGCACGGGGAGCAGAACTCGGACATCTTTAGGTTTCAGTACCACAGAGAAACACTGGAAGATCCGAAACTCCTATCAGTTTTACGGGGTTTATGCTTAAAAAATGGAAAAACGATGTGCCAGGTATCCTGACAGGATGGGCAATATAATTTATTTTATTACATTTCCTGAATCCAAACAAAACAGAGCAAAATGTCCCTAAGTATTCAACCCCAAAAATGAAGACAAAAATGTTAATTTTCTGGTTGTCATACATTCATTAAGTTACAATTTTCATCTGCTCAAGCAGAACGTTAATGTTATCTTGTGCTTTAGCAAGGTATCTCTGGCTAAAACGCTAACGTTGAAGTTAGTGGGTCCATGCTAATGTACAAACCTAAAGTCTTGTACAGTGTAGGTCAAAAACACATGAACGAAGGTCTACATTTCAGTGCCACTCCATATTAAACTGGTTAAATGTACATTAATTTAATCGTAGCCTGCGATGCATGAACAGTGTTGATCCTGCATGTTGTCATCCGCGATCGTGATGACCGTAATATGAGACTCCTCCCGCTTGCATTGTGATCTGTAAACCCTCCGTATTTCGATTTAGCCAATCAGATTCAAGCATTCAATGACCCCGTAGTATAAGATCAGATATTTGTCAATGAGCTCAGGATCTGTTGAGCAGCAAATACTAAAGCATGGTCTTGTCAGTCATCTCTCCTTATTCTCGACCTGTGCTCAGTCAAATCTACTACAGTGGCTGAGAGCTCAACTCGCTGCAACTTCAGAAAACACATGCAAATAGAAAAAGCACCAGCAAATTAAGAAAAAAACTTCATCAATTTGACAACACACACACCTACAAATACTCGCAACACAAACAAATAAAGAAACGTGCTGCAAATGCTCACAACACAACCAAATAAAGAATTTTATTTGCAGCACGTTTCTTTATTCTCTCTCGGCCACCGTACTAATCTGACTCCTGCAGTTCTTGTTGGATGCGGGGTTGCCAAATCCGCGTTGTTTCCACAGAATTGGGCTACTTTTAAACTGTTGCCATGGGTTGATTTTTCCCCCCCAAGTGGGTTAAAGATTTAAAATATTGCATAAATTACATTTGACTGAAATGCTTGTATTGAAACATTTTGCATTCTACCTATGATAAAACTTTCATGGACTTTTACATGAACTGTTCCCTCCTGGTGGAATGACCTGCCAACACAATGCAAGCAGCTGAGTCCTTAATATTTTCAAGAAACGGCTGAAAACACATCTCTTTCATCTTTGTTTGACCCTCTATCTCTACTCTCTATTATAATGCTAATTCTAATTTTATCTGCTTTTTTTTTATTAAAAAATTTGACCCTCTAACATTTGCACTCTCTATTCTATTTCTATTCTAATTACTTGTTTTATTTATAAAGAAAAAAAGAGCCTCTAACACTAGCATTCTCTATTCTTTCTCTATTCTTTCTACTTATTTTGTTTTTATTTATTATAAATAATGACCTTCTAACTCTAGCATTATCTATTCTTCTTCTGTTCTATTGACTTGTTTTATTTTTATTTATTATATAAACAAAATAAGCAAACAAAAAACTTGCTACATATACTGTTAGGTGAAGGGATGGGAGGGGGGTCAAGAGTGTGTATAAATAGGTAACAGGATTGGTCAAACAAGAAACCGAACTATTTGTTTAAGCAGAATTGGAATAAGGGAGATTTACCTCACACCCGTTGCATTATGTTTGGCGAAATCATTATGTCATTAAACTACCTTTATATTTGATAAAGCCAAAGTCTCTTTAAGACAAGTCATGTCACTCGGCGCTCCATCTTTGTAACGCCTCTCGGGCATCCAGGCAGTTCCTATCTCTTTGAATTGGGATACATCAAATTCTCCAAAACTGTTCCCTAAGCTTACGATTAAATTTCATATTTGAAATCACCAAAGAAATCTGACAACAACTGTATCATAAATGTTGTATCTTTTGCTCAAATAGCATTATAAAAAGCTTATTTTTCAGGCTAGATCAGCCAGTGTGCATGCGCAGTCCTAAAAGCACGTCTTAGAACGCTGACTGTTTCTATAGCAACCAGGACTTCTAACTGCAGCTGCAGTGACGCGCTGACTTTACCGATTAGTGATTGGCTCTTTCATTCAGAAGGCGGGGCTTCCTGCGATTGAGCGGCCATATTGAGCATTTCATTTTTCCCCATTTAAAACTATAGGAGTGACACGTCTTGGGTATTCTATAGTCTTTTGTAAAGCATAATAGAAAATCAGAGTGAACTGTTTAATTGAGTCTCCAATTTGCAGCCTTGATGTGTTTTATGATATTAAGGGTGTTTCAAAAGATTGACTCATTATTTGTGTGAATATGGCTGAGCACTTGTTAGCATCACTTATTTTTGAGTAGGGCTCATCTGTCATCTTGTATTTCCCGTATGTAACTGAAACTGTTCATTTATATATGGCATATATAGCCTACTACATAAAAAAGCAAGATCATGTGGTTAATTATTTATTCATTTATTTTTTTTTGCAGAGATTTTGTCATGATAAATAAGGGTGGAAAACAACAACATAGACAACAAAGTCTTTGTGTGCCTTGTTCAATCGAGTTAAATCAATACATGTAGTTCCACTGCCAGATTACTAACAGTGCAAGCATAAAGCTGACCTCGCGATTCCATACATACTCATCTCCTGTAACTTATAATAATGAACATTAAAAACAGTTTAGAATACATTAACTTGTATGGTACTGAAAACATTTGAAATTTGGTACAGTGTAAATGTAACGGTAAACCACATTTCATGTAATATTACAGTAATATACTGTTAAATGTAAAGTTTGTAAAATAAATAAACTTACATTCCCAGAATGTCCTGTGTGGCAACTGACATTTGATGGTATTTATTTTAGATAATTGTGTTTTTTAAAAGTTTATGGATTTATGTTATGACTAATGTTCATTTCATGTTTATTGCATTATTTTATTGTCACGTGTGATGGTGTGTTTGTATTTGTGTGTATGACACTGTGCACCTTCTATATTTTAGTATTATATTAGTATTTACTTGTTGAAAAGCTTTCTCTTTACCTCCTGTTATTATAATGGTTGTCAGTTTACGCTAATGGTACAAAGGTTTTAGCAGCAGTCTTGGCCTTGCTAATTCTGCAGAAAATGACTGTTGTTGGACAGTTTTTGACTATTTTAAACTGTGAAATTTAAATTTTTTTATGTATTTTTACAGAATTATTCTGGCTACCATAGCTACCAGTTTTTATTTTTTTACTTTGCCCAAACCCCTTCATTATTTTTTGGTCTTCATTATAGAAAATATATATGTTAACCTCCCATACTGTCAGCATAAATTATATTTTTTTCACATGTTCTCCATTATTGGTTACACACACGCACACTCTGTTCCTATTTTGATGACTGGAAAAGCAGTTTGCTCATTTAAATAATTTCAACATTCCACAGAAAAGCACATTTCTTTATTTATGAGTTACTG
The DNA here is from genome assembly GCF_012432095.1 of Onychostoma macrolepis. Classification (NCBI taxonomy): domain Eukaryota; kingdom Metazoa; phylum Chordata; class Actinopteri; order Cypriniformes; family Cyprinidae; genus Onychostoma; species Onychostoma macrolepis. The sequence goes on along the minus strand of NC_081166.1, from coordinate 8,792,685 downwards.
CTCTGTTTTCAGCTTCGATCGATTTCTCTGGAAAAATAACAGTGGTTTGGTAACTAAGTCACGAGGAGTCTTGAAGACCAAGAACATCATCCAGACTTTTCTATAGAGGCCTTCAGCCTGATTAGAGCTGGCCACTGAGAAATACTAAAAACTTCATTATTGTGAAAACTGACATCCACAAGAAGGGGCATCATATTTACAAACAAATGGTAATTAATCTACGCAAAACAGAACTCAGAATCCAAAGTGTAGCTATGAACTCTAAAAATCATTTAGATTCAGTCAGATTTACTGAATAGAATGTGTTTGTGTGCTTGTCACTGCATGTGCAACTTGCATCTAGCCTGAAAAATCCACTCCATTATTTTATGCTGGTTCATAAAAGCCTATTAAAGCAAAAGATAGTATTGATAAATTGGTTTACAGACAATATCTAAAGTATTTTCTGCTGAGTTTAGTACACTGCACAAAGCAGAAATAGGCAGAAACTGTACTGTACTGCTATAGCATGCAGTATAAAACCGACTTTAAGCCTCTATGAACAGTCTGACCTTTCAAAAATGCATTAGTAGTCTACTGAAATGCATTAATGAGCAGTCACGGCATGTTTATGATGCATCAGGCCAATTATAGGGCATGCAAGCATGTTATTTCACTCAAAATTGAATGGCTTACTTACCAGAAACTAACCTGGGTGTGTCAGATTCTTTGAGCACCACTGAATTGTGACTATATTCATGAAATAATACATTACACAAAGACATGTCAAAGAGAAACCACTCCTGTTGAAACTTTTCAGGAAATCAACATCACAACAAATGGACCAAGGAAGTGTGTGTCCTCTCAGCAGTTTCCCAATTTCTGTTCCTCTTGTGTGCCGCCTCTGGAAAAGTGATTGCTAGTGCGTCGTCTGCAACATTGACGCAAACGGAACAGCCATTATACAATGTGTCTTCCTTCCTGAAAATATTCCAAAATACCACAGCCGCAAAAATAGAAAGCCTAAAAGAACCCATTATTGTCAATATACTCGAAGAAAACATCGAACTCAACAAAGAAAGACAATTTAAAGCAATATCATTGAAAAGTAGGATATCACAGTTTAGAAAGATGGAATTGTCATTGTCGGGCAAAGAAAGAGTGCAAAAGTTTCCTCATAGTTGTTCCACCTCTCTAAATCACATAATCATTGAAGATTCGTATCATTACTTATTATTGAGGTTTACAAAACCTTTTTGCACAAAAATAAATAAACATGTTGAAAAATGATTATTTTCAACCCTCATTCCGACCCTCTGTCTAAAGCTGTCTGTTTTTAAGGGGAGTTTCCTTTAAGGCTTCTCAGTAATCTGCCACTGTTATTATTGGCTAACGTCATTGCGTAGGAAACAGTATCAAGGCCCCCTCGATAGTATCGATAGCAGCAGCGATTGTAATTTCTATTTGCTTTTGACGCGACACGACACTCACAATCAGCGTAATCAAGTGTCAAGGCGACTGAACGCCAGTGGGCGGGCCTATGTCTATGTGTTGCTCTGGAGGCGGTGTTTATGCAAACGACTGCACCGGGACGATGTCACCTTGCACCTCGGATCCAAACGTGCCTTTTTTTGAGTTTTTTTTACATAAATCCTTTCTTATTGATGATGAGGACATTTTAAGTTATGAAACTTGCAGGATGTATTAAGCATACAAAGATCTCTTCTATGTCAAAAGATCAAAGGAAATTTGGTTTCTAATGTCTTGACCCATTTAACAAAGAAACACAGTCAATCATCACCAGTAGAGGTAATGCTATGAATTCTGCAGACAGGGCAAGTGTCTAAGAAATTCTTGCAATTTTTACTTTAGCTTTTAACACCCTCTGTTTTCCACATAAAGTTCTAAAATGATATCATAAAAAATCTGAAAACTTCTTCTTTCTTTTTCTATTAGCTCTCTTATCTCACTCTTTCTCTCTCTTTTAAATGTTTACCATCATTCTCATCTTCCCCACTTGGCTGTCATCATGATCTCTATTTTGCTTCACATCGTTCCTCTCATTTTATTCTACTCAATCACAATAAACAAGACCAAAATAAAATTCTTGCCATGTGTTCTTGGAAACACTGATCTCTAACTTTACCTGGTATTCTGCATCTGGTCTTTTCCCCAAATATTTTAGAGCTGATTTGACGAAGTAACAACTGTTTTTGATCGTTCCCTGTGGGGTGGGAGGTCAGGATGAGATCAGCTGGCACTTGATTCATCGTGAATGACTTGATCTGGTAAACTGGGCCAGTTTTCCAAAGCATGGAAAGCACTACGTGAACCTCATGCTGATGTGTCACGTTAGGACAAACAGAATCCCGCAAATCCTGCAATTGTGTGCTTTTGTGAGCGTGTGTGCATTGGCAACAAGAAACATCTGACTGGTCTGAATTACCAGAAATATGGTGAAATCCTGGCCCCAGGGAGACCCGTGGCACACTTACTTGAACACTCCTTTTTCTCCTGTAGTGACAACAGACTGTCAGTTAAACAGCTATGTTGTACAAATCCAAAGTGACTGCCTTGTGGTGTGCTTTCTCCAGTACATTCTCCAAAACATTCTCAAATGCTTAATAAATCAAATAAAGAAAATGAATAACAATTATTGTTATAATAAATAACATTATCGCTAGATGTTTAATAATATTGATACAGTCAATTGAAATGTATTTAATAAAATGTATTCTTTTATTTATCATTGTCATTCATTAAAAATATAATAAATAGTAATGATACAATCAATTAAAACATTTATTACAAGTTGTTTATTAATATTAAATAATAGAGAATAATAATTATTATTGTTATTATCAATAATAATAATAATAATACTAAAATATTATTGCTAGATGTTAAATAATAATGCTTAATAATGATTTAATAAAATGTATTCTTATGATTATCATTATCAAATATAATAAAAATAATATTATAAAATAATCATTATTATTAATAATAATAATAATAATACAATAAAATGTATTCATTGCATTTTGTAAATATATAAAATAAAGAATAATTATTATTGTTGTTATTTTTAGTAATAATAATAACAAAATCATTATTGCTTGATATTTAATAATAATGACAGTCAATTAAAATGTATTTCTTTTAAAAAAAATGTACCATCATTGTCAAAAACACCAATAATAACAACAACAACAACAACAATAATAATAATAATTATTTAAAAAATCAAAACTATTATTATTATTACAACATAAAATAATAACAATTATTATTATTATTCCTCTTAATAATAATAATAATAATAATAATTAGATGAATAATTTCCAGAAAAGACTCAGCAGGGCAGTCAGTGTAAGCCAGTCAAATTCTTCCACTCCACACTCGGTAAACCATTTCTTTCTTGACTTTGTGCATGAGGCAGTGTCACACTGGAACAAAAAGGGCTCCATTCTACTGTAAATGTTTGTCTAAGGAGACTGCATGGCTGCATGCTTGATTTTATGCACCTGTTAGTAAAGGGTGTAGCTGCAATAGTCAAAAATAGTCACCAACACATCACCACAATCACGCCATTTTAATGAGACTTTGTAGGTCAAACATCTCGGCACCATCACAGAAAGCCAGCGTTCTCTATACTTTCCTCACACATAAGTTCAGAGAGACTAAACTGTGCAAATTAAGCATAATGCTCTCCACATAAAAATACAGGCCAAATTCCACAAGGAGCAGTGATGACTGTAACAGGCCAGTAGGTCTGAAGAGCTGCATTTTCTCTGTGACGCCACGGCGGGGGCAGCCAATAACAGCTGCTCCATTCTTTTAAAAACATTGATCTTACAGCAGTCCATTTATCCGGGAACATATGCAAACGCTCCAAAACAACACAGCTGTTTCTATGGCAACGGCAGGGCTGGGGCAACAGGGACAAATGAGTTCTATTTCATGTAGGCTGAGATTTCTTAACACACAGTAAAAAAATAAAATGAGCAAGTAAATCGCTTTGTTTACTTAACATTTTCTTTCAAAAGCACACATGGCACAACTTTTCCCCCGAAAAACGAGTTGCTGGAAAATTACTGCGTTACAGCATGTTGAGATGTATGTTGCAACATTTATGAGCTCTAAGCAACTCATATCAGATTTTTGAGAGCAAAACTCTAAATTCCTCTTTAGGTTGTTAGAATTAATAGAGATGATGTCACAAAAACACACAGACAAATGGCCATAAAAATAATGCGTGAGATCAAAATGCTTGGCAAAAGCTTATTTCAATTACATCAAAGCACATATTACAGTTCAAAGGTCTTAGATTATTGATAGTTTTTATTTTATTTTGCAATAAAGCTAAATGCAATCATTTCCATTATAATGCAAAGTTGTAAGTGAACGTAATGCATTTTCAATGAGATGTCAGACTTTTGGATTCTATTTTGGATAATATAGAATATTATAGAAAGTTATGTCATAAATGATAAAGTTCCAAGTAAAAATCAGGACAGCCCATTGTTACTAAGCGTACGCTCTTCAAGGCTTTTTTAAAAATTAGTAACAGTAAGCCAGGAGAGAATATGGTACGTCATTTCTTTGATGATTGGCTTCATGTTTTTTTGACCCCAGTTCAGAGTGGAGCTGAGGATTCACAACAAGGACAGGAAAGGAGAGATGTTGAATGATTAACTGAAGAGAAAAATACCGAAAAAAAAAGAGAAGGGGGAGCAGGAGGGGTTTTAATAGCGATGATGTTAACAATGGCAAACGTGAAGGTTTTCTCTGACTCATTCTCACACATGTGGTCCAGAAGTCCCAGACGGAGCTTTGGACTCCACTGAAGTTTCATTGAGAGACACTGGTTTGTGGAGATCATATCTAAACCACCAGAAAGAAAGAAACCTCAGAAACTTACTGTAAATGTGGGAGATTTTAGCAGACCACCCACTGAGACTCACAGAATAGATGATAAACCTTTGACAGTTACAGTAAGTATAAATACGCACGCACAGGCAAACAAAAGAAAGAAAGGAACCCAGAATGGATTAAGGCTGCTGTGGATGCCGGCGTATTTGGTTCTCATGGATTTGGGAACTTTGGATTTCCAGGACAGCTCACACAGGCCATGAGACAGACGAGCGAGAGATGTGAGTCACCCTCAGGAACAGATGTGCCCTCTCACGCCACCCGTTTCCATCATCAGCGCTCATCCTGACTCAAGCTTTAACCTTTGGAAGCTTATTTCCATCATGGAATAAAAAAAAAAAAAATTCTTTAAGTTCGGAGTTATCTAACGATTCTGCCTTTTTTTTTTACCAATTGTGAGATGTAAACCCAGAATTCTGAGAAAAAAAGTCATAATTGTGATAGGTAAACTCAGAATCTTTTACAACTTTCAATTGTGAGACATAAACTCACAAACACAAGAAAAATTCATAACTATAAGATGCAAACTCAGAATTCTGAGGAAAATAACTCAAAATCCCTTACAACTTGCAACTATGAGAAACTCATGAAAAGCCCATAACTACAAGATGTAAACTCAAAATTCGGAGGAAAAAAGTCAAAATTGTGACGAGTTTACAACTTGCAATTGTGAAATATTGGTGGCCAAAATGATTAGAACACTAGTATTTTCACCAGCTAAAAATAGATTTTAAGTCCGTTATTTCTATCTTTTTTGCTGTAGTGTGTCAGTAGGAAATATCAGTTTACATTTCCAAACATTCATTTTTTCATTAATTGTAATAATCCAGTGAGATTTTTGTTGGCACAAGGAGTCTGACAACATCTGATCATCATCCAGTCTGTCTGGAGTGACATGAAGAAACAGAACAAACTGAAGAACTGTGGCAACGTCTCCAAAATGCTAAAAGAAACCTGCTACTGTTAAAGTTTTAGGCACTTGTGTAAAAATGCTGTAAAATGAGGATGCTGTCAAAAATAATGTCATAAATAGATTTTCTTTATCAAATAACTTCTATTAACTAAATTACATCAACATTTGGTGTGACCATCCTTTGTGTTTAAAGCAGCTTTTGCCCTAGGTGCACTTGAAGCATCTTGGAGACGTTGTTCTCCACAGTTCTTCTGGATTTAGTCTGTCTCAGTTTGTTCTGTTTCTTCATGTTTTACCTTTTTTTTTTATTAGCCCAACTATGACTTCTAACATGTTTGTGTGCATATTTAAATCTGCATCAGCAAACAGGAAGACTAATTATATGTCATTTGTACTATACAGGAAACATTTTCAAAAAGATAAAGCAAAGCAAGCTAAAATACAATACGGCTATGGGACAAAGGTCTGTAAACAGGCCACAACCCCGTCAAGTTAAGAGAGACTGCTATTGTACTTAAAACCTAATGGCTAACTGCACTGCACGAGTCTGCAAATCAGAGACCATATAATAGCTGTTTTTATTTAAATCTGGAAAAAAACAAAGTTACAGCTTTTAAAACAAATTAAAACTAAGAAATAAAGGCAAAATGTGTTTTTGACTTGGATCACCTGAGTCAAATTAGCCTTTGGAGACGTCATTACCATGCAGGTTTACTTACTTTTTACAGCCTGCACTGTGAATAATTAGTCAATATCATAAATACAAATTTGAAACGTCTGTGTTTTATTAGTTCAATCAGATTGTGTTTGTCTACAATTGTGAATTAGACTACACTGAGAAAAATGATTTTGTGGTGAAGTAAATACTACATAAAAACAAATGTAATTTCTACATTAAATAATTTAGTTCAGGCAATAATTAAAAAATTAAAGTAAATTCTATATTATTACTCAATTTAAGCTTGTAGAAATTAAAGTTTGAACTTAGAAGTATATTTTACTTAGAAGTGTTTGTTATGTGTACAAGAGTTCTTCAAGTTATGATCCCGTTTTTCTCATCATGCACTGGGGCATGAATAGTAAAAAAAAGTTAAATTTTCACTGTTTTCGAGTTGTATTTACACTATTTTATGGTTGCTTTTGTTGTTAGGTCTATTATCTTACTGTTTTGTGACATCTGGAGTTCATTTTCTACTCAAAAATGACCCATTCATACTCAAACACTATCCACTGATTGTTACCGTCATTGTGTATGGTGTACCAGGTATTGAGGTCTCCGTGTTCATTTGGATAATAATTAAATTGAGGGAACATATTATTTTAAAAGGATAACAAGCTGTCTACTTACTTACATGTTTGTAAGTGAATCACATGCGTTAATAGCATGTTTTCTTCCCAGTGCTACATTGTTTAAGTAAATTTTACAAACCGTGACTGAGTGAAATATAGCAGTGCGGTAAGCAGACCAATAGTTGAAGATCTAAAATAAGTTAAAATGTTATTTTGGTTCAACTCGATTAATTATATTTTTAATATAAATGAGTTTAAATGTTAAATTAACACAACTTGAAATTACTTAGTAGATTATATCATGTTGCATGTTTTAAGTAAAGAATGTTGAGTGAACTCAAAATATTTAAGTTCATATAACAAAGATTATCTTGTTTATTTTAAGTAAAATTGTTCCAAGTTGGGTTTACTTAAAAAGCGTGATGCAAAAATGGTGCATATATATTTTAAGTAAATCTAACACATCAGTTTTACCAGTGTAGGCCACATTTTATGAGTAATAAGTGAAGAAATGCAATTAATTCTATAGGGCTTACAAACTTTTTCTTGCAACTGTAAATGTGTGATCATGTGAACTCTTTGTACAGATGCTCAGATGTTCTTGATACTAACGCTTTCAAGTGATGTTAAATAAAAAGACATTCTGAATTTGTCCTTTCTGGACTGTTCATTCACACATTTTCCAGTCCCATGACCTACACGATTCCTCATGCATTATTCCTGTGGTCATTTGTATTATTGGCCATCAGTCATGTGTGGTGATTGCTTCATCTGCAATCTGTTGACATGGAGTCTGGGGTCAAGGCTACCCGCAGGATTGGTTCACTGTTGTCCGGAATGAGACTCCATGTTTACTCAAGGGGTGAAGGGTTGGTTCAGCTGGTAAAATATGCTTTGTTTTTAATCACACAGCAGTTACATCCAGGAAAGCCTTTGAAAACACACAAACACACACACACACACACCCTGTTTTCCGTCAATGTGCCTCAAAAGCAGATAACAGCAACTGAATCTCACACTGACTGATATTGACTAATAAAATCAGTTGCAAACTTCAGTGACTAAGCTATATGCATTTCCTGTGGACTGTTGAAATTTTGGAAATAAATTACTCAATGTTTTTTTAAAGGAAATGAAGCAGTTGAAAATGTTACATTTCTTGGAATGAAGACAGCTACATTGTTTTGTGCAAAATATGTTACGCCAAAATGAGAAGAGAATGCACTTTCAAAATGAAGTTACTTCAGTGGTTTAGGTTTGGGAAATAACCCTTTATTCTATTCTATTCTATTCTATTCTATTCTATTCTATTCTATTCTATTCTATTCTATTCTATTCTATTCTATTCTGTTGTAAAGGGGTTTTGAGTTGGCCATATGGTTCTGCGGATATTAAAAATGTTAATTAATAAAGAAAAAAATACAATGCAAAAGTTTTTGATGTCAAAAGTTGCACTTCCAATAAAACTCTACAGTATTTTGGTGCATATTCATCAGTCACTTAGTGGACAGCTAGTTGAATTAGACAAATATAACAACATAGACAGGTGACCATGTTTACACACCCTCATCTAAAAAAACCACAAACGCTCTAAACAATATAACGGAAAATATGACCCTGACTAAATTAAATATGTATTCACTTTCACTGAGGATAAACATGGTTTGTGTCAACCACAATGTGTTTTATACTGTGTATTATTGGCTGCCAAGAGCATAAAACCATTTGAAATTCAACAGACGTTTAGGAAAAACAGTCAATTTTCTATTCGGCCCATGTCTTATTAATACGTTTTATATACTGCTGGGCCTATGTAATTACTGGTCATTTTAATACATTTAAAGGAGAAACCAGTTTAAAACCACTGCTTTAAATTACCAGTACATAATCGGTTTTCCAAAATACTAGAGAATTAAAAGTCTTCATAGGACTTCAAAAGGTTCTCCATAATGGCATAAGTCTGTAAAACCCTTTTTGGTTTCAAATTGAAAACTTCAATTTTAAGAATGCACAAAATAAAAGTCCCTCGATTATGAAGACTTACTTTCTCAACTTACAGGCCGCAAATTAAACCAGACCGAGAATATAACAAAGTTAGTCTCCGAACTTTCTATTGTTTAGTCTAAAGACAAGGCTTTAACATAGTGAGATTGAGGAACTGTTTATCTGAGGTATTTTGTGGCTGTCCTCAACCATCAGCCGTCATTTGATGGTTGGCGGTCTCTGGAGGGTGTGAGCTTTCTCAGTGTACGTGGTTATATCAAATAGTCGTGTGTGCGTGAGTGGAAGTTACCACACAGGGGTGATGTTGGGAGATGTCCAAACAAGTTTAGCTCATTGAAGAAATTATTTTCCGTCAGTGAGAGAAATGACGCATACACCCCATTAGTAAGATCTCCTTCCTCCAACCACAAAATGTGCCTGAAACAAGACATGTTCTGATACAAATCATCAATTCATCATCACAAAGAGGAACCTTCAAAACCTCTCTCAGTCCTTCACATATCTTTCATATCTCTCATAATTCATGTTAATGGAAGCATGACTAAGAATATTTTTTTAATAATATTTCCCCATTTTTGGTTTCAGATGGTCTAAGAAGTTACACAGCTATTGAGCTGATAAACACAAGCCGTACGTAGTGGAACCAAGCTCTGAAGAGGAAATTAAAGATGTTGCCATCATTACAATATGTGACTTGTTGAGTGGGTGAATTATGTCTGCTTTTATGAGGTCTGTAACAATAGACAGACACAATGTTGAATTAATACAGAAATGTATTCTCTTTCATTTGCTTTGTTTCCAAATCAAAGAGGACATGGCAACCTATTAGTAAACAAAGTATTCGGCGTGTTGCGCTTTGAGCAGCACCAGAAGAGCTCCAGTCTATGAAAGAGTCTCTTTTTTTATTGTCTGATGACTAACAGTGGAATCTGGGCTCGAGCTCTTGTGTGAGCAATGGCAATATTTCCCACTTCCCCCTGCATTTACTATGACGCATTCTTGATAGTCAGTGTTTATTTGGTCGTTTTTCAGACTTAAACAAAGATGTTCATAGTTTGAAATAGAGGCAATCAATATAAATAAAATCCTCATTGCTCTCACATTGACTGAGGTGTGTGAAGATCTTTTCAGAATGAGAGATGTTCGAGGGAAAGCCTCCATTCTGGATCATGCCAAACAACTGACCAAGAATCATGACTCATGACTTCCCTGCATTGCAAACTTTGGCAAACTCTTTTCTCATTACAAATACCTCAGTGGACAAGAGCACATCTTTCCTTACTCTGTTTTATAACAGCCAAATATTTTAAGTTCCCTGAAAGCATCAAGTGTAAAAGTTAGAAAACATTTCTGAATGGCAGGCCGCAGTGAATTGCTCAAAAAAAAGAAAAAAAAAAAAAGAAGTGAAATCTTCAATTTTACAGGGTTTGTGAGAACCTAAGCTGAAAGAATCAAGTTAATTTAATTTAAGTTAAGTTCCTGTAGTTCAAACAGTACAGCATTGCACTACTGACACCAAAGGTCATGGGTTTGACTCTCAAACTATATTGTAATTCATAATGACAGTTCTACAGAACAAAACAGACTGCAAAACAATGCATGTGAGCAACATTGTCATTATGGTTACCTCTTTTTTTGTGAACACAACTTGTTCATTAGCGCCCATTTGGTGTGAGGTAAAAATACACACTCTTGACTTTTATCATTACTGAACTCTTTCCTGCAGTGCCTGCAGAAACCTATACATACCTGAAAGTATCATTCATAAAATATTACGAATAGCATATGTATAAATAAAAAGGAATATGTACCAAGATCCTCCCAACCTATTGTTACAACTTTCTTGGGGCCCCCCTTCTGTCTCAAACTCACGCTATTGGTTGAGCCGATGTTGCTGTGTGGGGCCACTCAAACAAACAGAGCGATGTTTTAATAGCACCACAGAGCCACAGTGTTTACAGTTTTCAGGGAAATCAGCCTACAAATGGCTTATTTATAGTTGTCTCTGCATATTCAACTGGGATAGGAGAGAAAAAGTATTTTAACACTGGAAAAAAAAATGACACTCATCACCTTTAACTGGGTCACTGTGACATTTCCAGTAAGTGAGCATTTGCACACAAATGACAGTTCCATCTTGAAGCTCTTCACATCCTCTCGCTAATGATGATTCCTAGGTTGCAATTGTTTTTGCAAATAGTTTTGGCATTAACAGGCTGTGAATAACAAATTAGAAATCTGCTTCTGTTTTTGTGTCCTCTCTCAACCTTTCTAACTACCAAATTATAAATCTCATTTTGAAGAAAAAATATGTAAACGGCTCCATTCCATTGTTCTATAAATTTCACAAAAGACAACAGATGCTCACAGCAAAGCAATGTGCTATTGACGTGCAAAATATGCGAAAAAACCAACACGCACTGTGTATACATGTCAAACCATCACGAGCATGAACATCATAATCGTGTGAGTGCTGTCAAAACAAAGGGCCCTCGGCAGTTCCAGTAACCCCTCTTTGTGGGCCCGATCTGAGGTAATTCCATTATGGCCTGATAAAGCCAGGGGCATTCCAGGAACCAGAGGCTTTTCAGCCACATTCCTCCTCTGAGCATCTGCGTCTGACTGACTGCTTCTTCTTTGGAACATGCTTCAAATCAGAAGAACTGGAGAACTCCAAAACAACAAGTCCTTTCAGATATCCTGTAATTCTCATAAAAGAGCATCAGATATTGTATGGCGTTTTGAATGTTGCCTCTTGTTGCAACTTGAATGATGGGTTATCTGACTGACTTGTGCAACTATGAGCTGAAGAAGATGTGTTCAAAGGAATCTTGGGAAGCGGAATGGGGTGAATGCAGTTAAACGGCAAAATAAAGTGCAATTTGTGGAAGTGCAAGAATTCAATTACATTAGCCTATGAAGGACTTTAAAAGAAGCACAATGTCTGCCAATTCAAGCATTTTTTTTCTGACCCACAGGGCATACATATCTTCATATTAGGAAATACTTGAGGTTTATATTAGTCCAACTGCAAACCTACATGACTAACTTTCTTCTGTGAAACCCTAGTGCGATATTATGAAGAATGTTTACGCTGCAATGAAAGTAGATAGGGACCACTAGAATCTCAAAAAATAACATTTTAGATGCACTGCATTTCTTTACATCTTTGGAAGCCATGAAAACAGCGAGGAACAGACTGATATTTAGGTTTACATTTAAAATCTTGCCCTAAAAATCGTTTGTTTGACAGTCATGGTCACCATTTACTTTCACTGTTTGAAAAAGTTCAGCTTGAACATTCCGCTATAAATAACTGCTTTTTTCAGGTTTTGGCTTTGTTTTTCTCTCTATAGTCCTCATGTATTATATACAGCCACATTGCTTTGTCTGCTCTCTGTAGAACTGGCCTTCTCACACGCCATGATTGGTCGATTACTACTTCATTACCAGTCAAAAATTACATTTATTCAATTTTTACATGACAGGGAAGTATATAATTGTATGAACTCTCAGTCTGATACTGGCTATACAGCATGCATCACCATTAAAGATCTTGGCTTTAGAAATAGTAAAACCTGTTAGTGAATCATTGGACTTGAACTAGTTAATAGTGTCACTCAACAAACAGCCGTTTTAAGCAAACCTGTTAAAATGTGGCCTGCAGCAATCAACTTCCCAGCAGCAGCTGCTTCATTTGATTCCAAAAGTTGTCTGATTTGTTTTTAACATTTGTTTTGGTCACAGATTCTTCTTGTTCCATCATTTATTAAACACAGTTTCTACAGAACTGGATTAGATTGATATTTTGTATCTGTCTTTTCAGGAATCCCCTGGCCTAGGGCTTGAATCCCTTAGGAGAATAACAGGAATTTAAGAGCTTGAAGGTTTTAGCTGTACTTGTACACATGCCAGATGATCACCTGTGACTTATCATAATATCTCTGTACACAGCTTCGGAGTCTGTGATATAATGCTTAATATGTCTGGTATTTTACAAATGATGTGATAAAGCCATTAGCGACACACAGAAATAAATATGGAATAACAGCATCACCCAACACAGAATATTTAAGAATTCCTGGAAGAAAATCAGAAGACCATTAACTGACCATGACAGATTGAGAAGAAGGGAGGAATAAAAATATGAGTAAGTGTTGGAAAAAAAGCCACTCAAGCATGTTGGTTTGCTGGTTGCAATGCAGTTCCATCTGAGGAGCGTATGGCCGGAAGATTTGTAAACGGCTGGGCCAAAACCCGACTTCCATGTTTGTAAAATGATACCTCATCACAAAACCACAGCCTATGGCCTGTCAATACTTATCAGTAGGATATACTGAGGGCCACAGAAACCTGCCTTTGTAACTCTCCCTTCGCAGAATTTTTCCAGTTCATTTATACTCCCTTTAAATTACATCTCTGAGATTTCCAGTGTTCAAAGAAAAGATGATTGTTTAAACGGCACAATTCTTTGATTCCATTGTAACAGCATGAGAAACTAGACCTATTTTTCTCGGGAAGCAATTAGCAGGAGTGAGTCAAGCTACATTCAGTGGCACAAATAGCATAATGACAGTCTTTACAGGCTGAACAACAGACAAACTGGTTTTAATCTCTATTCTATGGCATGATTGTTGCAGATTCCTGGAATGTTCCATTTATTTGCCTTTGTAAAGCATATTTTGATTCCTAGCATACAGGCTGCTTGCTGTTGTGGACAAACTGTGCAACTCTAGTCTTTTGAGGCCACTAAAACTAAATGCTATTTGAATACTAACACCCCTATGTAACTTCCTCTTCCTTACCAGCAAATCACAGATGCACAAGTTACCTGCCACTCACACCTCAGAAAATGCAATACCCTCCATTTAATGCCAAATAATCTGCAGTGCGATACAGAACATACCCTGAAAGTTTTGGTACGTGCTGCATAAATGCACCTGGCAACTTTACCTCAGGCAGACACAAAATGTCACATGACACTGTCTCGACCAATGAGGGGACTGCTCAAGCAGAGCATGAAAATAAATGAGGGCAGTGAGCCCCCTGCGCTCCACGCTTTATGGTGCTCCACTTCAGGGAAACCATGTGACTTTCCAGAGAGGGGGAGAGCGAGAAAAGGGGGGAGGGAGAAGAAGAAAGACAGTGGGGAGGGTCAAGAGGAATAGGGTCAGAAAGGGATATTTGAAGATGGATTTCTTGGCAAAAGAACACATGAGCGGAGAAAGGTAAGAATAAAGGAGAGTACATATAAAAGTCTGAGCAAAATGGGGCAGAGAATCTCTAAATACGGGATCTGCATGATTAGATATCACACTGAATAAAAGAGATTTTTAAAGGATATATAGAACTTGATCACAAGATCCCAAACTCACTAAATAAAACCATACAGGTAGAAAAACACATCTTGCACATATATGAAAACCCACTAAGTTGTTGTGCAATGTAAAAATAAAAAATCAGTTATGCTGTCACTAGATCGTTGCAGCCGATTTCTCTGCTATTAAATATCAATTACATATTAGCTGATTCTCAAAAATGCAATACTCGAGCTGACCGAATACAATGGTGCAATAGTGGCTGAACCATAAACACTTGACACGTAAGGTTACTTTATTATACTTTAATATTAATAAAATACCAATCTATACCTCTTTTTTTTATATAGTGGTGCATCCTGTACCAACTGACCCAACTTGCCTAGTTTGCATGTTTGCACTCACCTGTTTTTCATTTCATTTGTTTGGATTTTGCAAGTTTGAGGTTTCGTAGGGTGGAAGGCATTGAGAAAAGAATTTGGACAGGCAGATACAAGAATTCAAAGAAGAGTCCTTCTTCCACTTCCCAATTCATAAGAAAGAGCCTGATTATGAAATGTATAGAAACAAAAAAGCAAATTATTGCTCAAAATTTTTTACAAAGAGGAAGTATAGAGGATGTTTATTCACTTTCTATGGAAGCTATTTTGCAGAAAAACGAGAACATACAATTGGAAAATCTATGTGGCTCACTTAGCAGATTGTAGTCTGCAAACTTTATAAGGCAATACAAATTATGCCAAGTCAGAGTTACTTTTGTCAATTTTACTGGATTGTCAATGTTTATGTAATCCATCCATACATAAAGCCTGTTTTAGCAGTGCTGTTCAGACTCTAGAGAGTTTCAAAGGCGCCAAGCATTGTATTGCCGGCCCTAAGTTTCAGACCAGCTCTGGGGAAGTAAAATGTACTTTGTGGCACAGCCTTGAGAAAACATGCTTACGAAAACTAGGGAAATAGCATAATCCCATCACATTGTCACTTTAGGTTAAAATTAGCCAGCAAACTTGGTGAAATTTGGCACACACTTCTAAACCTTTTTGACAGAAATTGAAACGCCAAGTCAGCCATGTAGATTATTCGTAAGCAGTTTCGTTTGGACCTCAAAATATTACAGTCACTTTTGGGACATGAAGCAGCTTTACACCACAATATCTGGTCTGTTGCAAAAAACTGTACTCATGTGCAACAAGCATTCATTAGCCAAGAAGTCACGTGACTGTAGGCGGGTCATAATCATAGTTTCTCGACAGAATGTCCTAACCGTAAAAGAGTGAGCAAAACAAAGGCATTTTTGAGCATTACCAAAAATCCTTGAGATTTGACTTCCTCTACGGAATTGAAAACAAAGGTACCACAAGCCTCAGGATGTCTGTGATGGACGTTAGGTTACAAAGTTGATCCTGGGTAGCTTACAAGGGAGGTGGTACAACCTTTAATGTTTCTAGACTAATCTAGGTGTTTTGTTTTAATGAATGCAAACATCCAAAAACAGTCGAGCCTTTCGTACGTAAAACTACCCAAACAGCAATTAGATTTAGGATTTCATTTGGATTTTTTAAGCAAAATATATTAAAAGACTTAAGAATTCTCATTAACATCTACACTAAGAACACTGAAAAAAGGTGTCGTATTTATTATCACAAAAATAACCTTTTTAAAGTTAATATTAAGAGTTAACTATAAATACACTATTTTTAGTGTAACTTCCCAAAATACATGGCCATTATTTGTGCAAGTTAACACATATTGTTTGTTCACTGGTTACACTAGTTAAACAGAAATGACACGCTTCAGCTTTAATATGAAAAATACTGAATAATGTAACAAATTCATATCAACCATTTGCCCTTCAGGGATGTAAATAAATAAAGAACAAGAACAAGATACAATATAATTAAAAAAAAATGTAAAAAAAACATTCAAAAGTTTTGGGTTGATTTTTTTTTTTTTTTAAACAAGTCATCACAAAAAAAAATAAAAAATAAAAATGCAATATTGTGAAATATTATTAGAATTTAAAATAACTGTAATTTATTCCTGTGATGGCAAAGCTGAATTTTCAGCAGCCATTATTTCAGTCTTCATTGTCACATGATCCTTTAGAAACCATTCTAATATGCGGATTTGGCACTCAAGAAATATTTATATTATTATTAGTGTTGAAAACGGTTGTGCTGCTTAATATTTTTGTGGAAAAGTTTTTTCCCCCAAGATTCTTTGATGAATAGAAAGTTCAAATAAACAGCATTTATTTGAAATATAAATCTTTGTAACATTATAAATGTCTTTACTATCGATTTTATATTTGATCAATATAATGTGTCCTTGCTGAATGAAAGTATTCATTCCATCCAAAAAATAAAAATAAATAAAGCACTGACCTCAAACTTTTGAGTAATAGTGTATATTATATTATCATATAATTGTGCTTGTGCATGTATATGGTTGAGTTTAACAAGAAGGCCTGACCTCTGACCACATGCATCATTAAACAACATCTTCTGACTAATTAGGAAATCTATAACACCATCCACGGATCACAACGAACATCAGGCTACATGGCAATTCCAAAGATAAGAGCGAACTTTATTGGAGGTGTGTGTTGCAAACATTGCTCTGGTGCCAAGCATTGAGAGTAACACCTCATTTACCGTATTCTCTTTTGATTGAGGTCATTACTAAGAGTGTGTTGACTTAAGAGAGACAGACTGCACCCTTGAAAGAGAAAGTGGAAGAACACCACCCACCGTCCGCAAACAACAGCAGCTCATTTGTGATATACACATTTGTATGGTCTATTTTCAGCCCCAGGGTTTATGGTTATTGGAAAGGCGTTGCCCTCTCTCTCCTTTCCGAGAAGGAGTCAATATTTCTCTGTCTCTCCCTCCATTCACAGCTAATCCAATTTAATGTCAGAAAAACGGTCCAGCTGAGAGCGGAATGGCATATTTCTAAGACATATAGGACAGTGCATATATAGACATGTGTGCACACACACACACACAAACACACACACACACAGCAGCTGTGCCTCCTCAGCTGAGAGCAAATGCAGGTTGACAGGCAATTCTTCTTGAATGTCGCTTCTATTGTCTGTCGCTGCAGTTTTGTTATCCCGAGTTCCTGCACTCAGAAGCAGGATGCAGCAGCTGTGTTTGTGATGGTCGCATCACGTCGCTGTATCAGTATTATGCAGATGAGCCTGAAGGATCTGGGAGGAAATGGAAAACTTGTGTCCAACGGCAACGCCGGGCTTCCTTATCACACACGGTACCACACCAGATCAAATGACAGGCTCGCTTTCACTCTCTTTATCTCTCTCTCAGCCTGTACAAACAAACACACCTGCACACAAACACACACACATACATACAAATCGTGATTCCAGTAAAATTACAAAGAACAGCATTTCCCTTCTGATTGTTCTGCCAATAAAAGCGAGATTAACAATAATGGATTAAAGCATGACTCTGAATTACAGTCACCTGTACTCATGAGACTTTCAGTGCAATTTCATCAAAACAGCCTGTGACATGTGATCCTTCCAGCTTTTACTGGAACACTTGCTGTAGGATTCCACTTTCTACCAGGAAGAAAGCAATGGTATTTAAAGAAAAAAAAAAAAAAAAAACATGAGTAAACAATAAAAGCACAGTTTGAAGGAGCAGAAGTGGTGAAAGTTATAAAATCAGCATGTGGGTGCATTGCTTTTACTGGTAGTAACATGATATAGGAAGAATACCAGTATAACTGGTATAAAGCTTAAGCATAATCAGTCTTATATGCATTGTTAATCCTAAACTATGCCATAATATTCATTTAGTCGTTTGGATTATATATTAAAAACATCTGACAAATGATGGGAAAGTGTTCTACTTTACATGTTATCACTTGTAACAAATTAAAAAAAAAAATATATAGTAAGTATCTAAGTATGGTGAAAAATTATAGTAGATCTGATGGGACATTTCCAGTAATTTTCCAGTAAAATACTGTGAAATGTCCAATTTTTGGAAGGGAAAAAAAGAAGTCATCTTATAATTTACATTTTTTACATTACTTTATGTACATTAGGGTTTAATGTTAAATGTTTGATTACATTATTTTGGTGCCAGGTGTGTACTTTGAATCAGGATGTGGCTTTCTCTTTGTCTCTTTCTCTATTAGTATATCATTAAGATTAAACATTTATTTGAGTAATTTGGTATACTCATTTTGTTTCATTTAATGACATATTTTTTCTCTTTTTTAAATAAATTTTTTTAATTATTATTATTATTATTATTTTTTTTACAGTGTAGGAATTCTTTATTTTACAGTTAGAAACCAGTTAGACCAGTTAGAAACAACATTACAATGGGCCTTTTTATTTTGGAACAGGTGCTTTACACCTGTAAACAAAAAAAAACAAAAAACATCCGAAATATCCTATAGCATAAGGTTATAGATCTATATTTTTAATAAATAAAAGAATTATGCAAAATAAAGTTTCATGGCCGGTAAGAAATATAAACAATGTGTATACGTGGAAAAAGAACTTTAGGACATAGTTTTTGTAATTTCACAATACAATGGTTTTGAATCCAAGTGGAATCTGAATTAGATCTTCTGGTTTTGGTGTTTCACTTGACCAGCATGTCCAGCTTGTGTTTTGTCTGTACTGTTGCTGTAAACACCACCAAAATAGAGCTACAGATCCCAGGGCCTGTGATGTCACAGTACTGTGATGATTGTGCTAAATCCTGCACTCTATGTTTAGCTTGTGCCTTCATTTAAGACTCAAACCGGGAAATGATGAGCCCTAGGCAGTATCTGGCTTTGTCCTTTTTAGGTTTAGTGATGGATCTGATGACAGCTGCATGTCAAACTGTCAAACTGACTGTACGCTCGACCACAATTTCAAACAACCTAATATTAGCTGTATTTAAAAATGAAACCGTGTAAGTCAGAAGAGGGTTATTATTGTAAACTAAAAAAATAAGATGAAAACTACTGATTTAAAAACATTTTTGTAAACTGAAAAAAAACTGAAAATAGGCCAAGTAAACAAAATTCTAAACAAAACTACAATGAAACAATTCATATGAAAACATCTGTTATAAGCTGAAAGAAAATATGCAAAGTAAACAAACAAACAAAAAACTAGTAGAAATGATTCATATGACAACATTTTCCTAACCTAAAAGAAAAGATCCAAAGTAAACAAAACAAAACAAAAACAAAACTACACAGAAAAAAACCCACAATGAAACAATTCATATAAAAAACATTTTTGTAAAATGTGCAAACTAAATAAACTATGATGAAACAGTTTATACGAAAACATTTTTTATAAACAGAAAGAAAATATACAAAGTAAAAAATAAAAAAATAAATAATCAAAACAAAATTATGATGAAATGTTTCATATGAAAACAATTTCCTATCCTGAAAGAAAGGATCCAAAGTAAACAAAAAACTAAACTACTCAGAAAAAAGCTGCAATGAAAACACATTTTAATAAAATCTGCAAAGTAAACAAAAAACTAAATGAAACAAAGCTAGCTGAAAATAATTATCACATGACAAAAACAACTGATTTTTAAATACTTTTGTAAAATAAAAAAAGTGAGAAAAACCTAACAATATTTGAAAATTAATTTGAAAACACGTTTTGTTCCTGACAGACATTGTTATGAAGTAACCCAGATAAGCTGGCCTCTACTCCTAAAAGGAAACCATTTCAATATTTGCACAAAGCTAATGCCAGCAGGCACAGTGCTTATCAGCACTGAACTGAAAATGGCCACAAAAACCCCAGAACATGTACTGTATATAAAAATCATGAAATACACAAATTGCTGGTCTAAACACTTGCTCAAGTTTTTCTGAGAAACATCTTCCCAGCCCACTCCACTAGAGTAAATATGCAGCATTTACAATAACATACAGTCTATGCGTGCATAGTTTTGGTCGGGGAAATATGCAATGCAATCAGCAGGAGAATCTTAGCGTGGTAAAAAAAATAGAAGAATGAAGGGAACTCTTTCAAACTGACTTCCAGTAAACCCTCCTCTTACTGCAACAGTTTCTCTCACAACAGGGAGCTGTTTCTTCAGACACACTAGAAAAAAAGAAAAAAAAAATCATATGCAGCTCATTTACAGGCACTAATCCAGCAGCTGCAGTAAAAGATAAATATAAAGACACACGCTGATACATTAAGGTACAACGTGCTGTGCCTAAAAACAATCCCACTTTACATGTTTATTTAGCACTTTTAAGTCGGCACTCTGTGATATATGATGCATCCTTTTTTACCGCCATCAAACAATACATCAGCCTGTGGAGCTCTCCAAACAATTTCCTCATGTGTCAAAAAAATCCCTTTACTAACCTCAAAGGTTATGTTAAATCAAACTAAGAAGTAATTCAAACATAGGGAATGCACAAGAAATCATGATGGGAGTTTTCTCGCCACACACAGATCTCTCCGCTGCACCACAAGCCATGCCCTACAGCCAGAGAAGCCTGGTATGGGATGGATGACAAATGCTCTCATTTGAATATAATGTAAGAATCGGGTGCCATCTGGCACACCCCAGCCCTCACCTGCCCCCACCCTCCTGCCTCTTACTGGAAACCCAGACAGCTGCTCGACTCACTTTCACAACCTCTCCTGACACCTCCCGCAGGGTTTTATTAGAGCCGGCCTGGCAGAGCTCAGCTGCTGGAAACACAGCCAGTAAAGGCCAGGAAACCTCCGCTGCTGACCGTATGACATCACTGCAGCGGGTGGACAGGCCTTTCAGGTCTGAGTGCAGCGAGTGTAAATAAGATCGTGTTACTCACGGCACTGAGCATGTGAGTGTGACACTAGAGCATCAGCGGAATCAGGAGCCTTGCTGACATACCAGTTGTGATGTTATTTTTTATTTGCAATTAAGAGCTATTAATGGGATGTGAATATTTTAGTGGCCACATGTAGGTGGATGCACTGTTAAGTCTAACGGTTTCTAGTTACATATGAGTTAGAAGCATGATATGCAGTCAAGATGTCCAAATTGTTAAACGTCCCTGTCTTCTAAGTGTATTACGTGCTAATTTATGTTATGCATTATGTTCAAATTACATTCTAATATTAAACAATAAACTTGTTTAACTTTAAACAATACAAATCTTGTTGAAATAATAGAAAAGTTGTTGAAAACATTTCATTTTGGAGTGTGTGTGTGGGTTAGTATTTGTGGTTTACGGGGACACAAATTTGTTTAATGACATGGGTATGACAGAGGTATTACAATTTTAAGGTGGTTTATGACGCACACTGCCTATGTCCCCAAAATACTAAATGGTGTTTTTTTGAAAATCTAAAAATGCACAAAGTTTCCTGTAAGGGGTAGGTTTAGGTGTAGGGCAATAGCACATACAGTTTGTACAGTATAAAAACCATTACGCCTATGGAGAGTTCCCGTAAACCACAAATACCAACATGTGTGTGTGTGTGTGTGTACACACACACACACACATATATATATATATATATATATATATATATATATATAAACGCACACATTAAATGAAACTTGCCATCACAGGAATGAATTACATTAGTTTTTACAGTATTTTTCATCCCCAAAAAAATAAAAATGTAGCCATGGTGAGCATTTAAAAAAATAAATATTATTCCAAAAGTCACATGTAAAGGTCATTGAAGGATGTCATTGCATTAGATCCAACAAGATATCTGCAAACAATTGACGCAAGAGCTTCTCCTAGAACTAAGTTAGTTTCCTCAAAGTCCCCAAGTTCACAAAGAGGTGTAAAGTAAACATAGATTTAACGTTAGTTCATCATTTTAACTTTAAATACTTTACACAAAATTTGATGACTACGCGCTTGTGCTGACAGCCGCTTTATGGTATTTTAATTTAATGCAGTGCATTTTGAGTGTACCCAAATACTTTTTGAGGTCAATATATGATAAATTAGATACATAGCAAAAGAAAAGCAAAGAAAATGTAATATACTACTACAAAATGCAGTTCAGACACGTTCAAATCCACAAGCCAAAGTTTAGTCCTCAATAACTGTTAATAGCGCTAAGCCTCTACAAATGTTATACTTGAGCGCCCACAAGTGGACAAAGTTAATGTAACTTTTGTCACTGTATTAAATACAAACTGTTTTTTCTTGTCCATCACTCAGTATGGGTCAGGCTACAAGATTTTTCACCGGGATCAATATTACAGATCAGACTGTACACTGCAAGTGGTTGACTCAACAACCTCGACTAGTTTTGTAGTTTTGAGAGGATTGCTGTAAACTGATCGATGTCCTCGAGTTTCTACTATTCATGTCTATAAACCTAAGGCCGCTTACATCAATGATTATCGAATACAGTAAAACAAAGTTCAGTATAAGGCCTGTGAACTGCGGAATATACCGATACATTACAGCGCAAAGTAGAAGACATGAGCTCCAAAACACTAACGGTTCCAGCTCGTTTGCTCCGTCATTGTCTCCACAAACCTAGTCGAGTTTTTCACGTGGGTCCGGTGCGGCTGTACTATGGGTCCCCGCAGGTGGTCACGGGATCAGCCGTTCGCACCGTGGACCTCCGCAGCGACACAGTCACCAAACCCGGAGCAGCCATGCGCCGAGCCATGGCCGAGGCAGAGGTCGGAGACGATGTGTTCGGGGAAGACCCTACGGTTAACGGTTAGAGATTGACACACAGTCAGTTGCGTGCTTCTGCTATGTCAGACTCATATTCTGATAAATTAAAAGGTTCCAGTCGTGCTTAATTGTGATTCATTTGTTAAATACATAAAAACGGATGTGGTAGATGCAGCATGGTCTGCATTTTCCCTGCTTTTCCTATAATGGCCACGAGAGAGAGTTACACATCCGTTACACTGTAAAACAGTTACAGACAATGCAGGCTATGCTTTGCATCTTCTGTTAAATAATAATTACTTACATTTCATCAGCTAATAATACGATGTTTCTCAGAATTACAAGATGTTAACCACCTTTTTTAGTTACTGAAATACTTTGTACATGGCTTTCAAGAGGACCAGCAATATTTTTATTATTTATTTTATTTATATATTTATTTAAAAAAAGGAATTAATACTTTTAATACTTTTTAGTCAACAAGGATGTAAGTGACAGTCATTTTTTTTTGATGTTACAAAAGATTTTTATTTCAAATGTTCTTTTGAACTTTACATTCATCAAAGTATATTCTGAGAAAAATGATTTTTTTTTTCCATGAAAATATTGGCACAACTGTTTTTCA
Source organism: Onychostoma macrolepis (assembly GCF_012432095.1). Taxonomy (NCBI): domain Eukaryota; kingdom Metazoa; phylum Chordata; class Actinopteri; order Cypriniformes; family Cyprinidae; genus Onychostoma; species Onychostoma macrolepis. The sequence goes on along the minus strand of NC_081166.1, from coordinate 8,768,960 downwards.
ACATTAATAATAAATGTTTCTTGAGCACCAAATGAAAATTCATCCATCACAGGAATAAATTACATTTTAAAATTTATTAAAATAGAAAGTAGTTATGTTAAATTGTATTAAGGAGATATAGTATATGAAAATAATGAGATTCATGTTTCCAGTTAACCTTTGCCCTAAGGATACACTGTAAAAAAATAAAAATAAAAATGTTGACCTAGCAACCTATTGCTCTCAACTTAAATAAAAATGAAAACTCAACTAGCAACTGACAACTTAAAAACATTTTCATCTAATGAATAAAAGTCAGTTTATTGAGTTTTAAAACATCTGTCAGATCAGCCAAATATTTTTTAGCATTTAGCAATGCTAATCTTTTTAACAGTTCTCTTTCTTTTAGATTTATGTTTATTTTCAAAGCCCACTACATAATATGGGTGGCATTTGCCTCTTAAAACTAAAGGCAAACATTTATGCTCATAGACAAATGTATTAAAACCAGCACTTGCAATGAGATGAACCCTAACCTCAGCACATGATTCTCAACCATGGTGAGGATGAACAAATGTTAAATCAGTAAAATATGAACTCTGATCCACATGACAGCTAACTGACAGTGGCAGCAGCAGCAGCATAAATTAAGCCAGTAAAACAATGATAATATTTTAATAATAATTAACATAAAGTAATTTCAAGCTGCAATGCATGCTGAGAACTTGTGCAATATTGTTTAATGTAAAATTGTTTGTTCAGATGACTCAATTTGAAAAGTTGGGAGAACATTTGGATATTTTGTGAACAAATACTTGTATCTAAGTATCTAAGTAAGGTAAACAAAACAACTTTTGCTAGCGATATGAGTATTTTTGTTGGGTTCACATAAAAAATTAAACTGATTCTACTAAAAATTCTTTGTTTTTAACATTTTTTAGTAGAACTTTTTGAAAGTTGGATTTTTTTTTACAGTAATGCTTGAACTTAAACTTATTTATTTTTCAATTGGACGAATTAGACTGAAAGAAAGTCGGTTTCACCTCATGATGTTCAAATCTATTAGTACACCAACTGCTTTGAATATGAAAAAAGATACTTTTATTTATTTATTTATTGTAAATACATAATTTTCATACTTATTTTTTATAGTTTGATCATTGTACTATTAAATATATTTTAAAAAATGAGTTTGCAAGTCCAGACTTTTGACTAGCAGTGTTTATATATGCTATACGCAAAACGGCTGTTTACATATGTTCTTGCATTAGGTATTTTATGCATGATATTTTTTTCCCCATTCTTTTGGTAGAACTGCAGAAAATAGCTGCTGATATGTTTGGCATGGAAGCGGCTTTGTATGTCCCCACAGGAACGATGAGTAACCTGATTGCAGGTGAGATTGCAGGGTTTTGCCCAGGGCTATTAATAAAACTTGTTTACAGTTGTCACTTGGTAAAAGCTTTGAGGTAAAATGGACACGTATAATGCTGTTTTCCAGTGTCACTGTGGTCTCTGTCACTGCCTGAGAGCTGCTTCTGGCTATTAAAATCTGATATTTCAAAAATGTTATTGATTTGTGCAGTAGCTCACAGAAATAGCTCACTATTCTTGGAATTTTTTTCTTGTTAGTGACCAGATGTTGCAGTAATATATAGCAGAGCTGTTCTTCCCAACACATATGTTGCCCTCATATTTGTTTTTTTTTGTCTCAGTTATGGTGCACTGCAGAGAAAGAGGTGATGAGATGATAGTAGGTGATCTCTCTCATACTCTCGTTTACGAACAGGGAGGAAGTGCACAGGTATGAACAAATGGGGGGCATTTGTCTCTTACATATTATATGTTCTTTGTCTCTCATGTTATTCCATTTGTTATTCTTGTAATCCTGTATAAATATAATTTTTAATTAAATACTGCCTGACAACAACATTATTTACATAGCATATAATGGACCCTGCCAATTTATTCCAAAATATTAAAATGTAATTTCCACCACAGAATGCTATTAAAAACAATCATAATTTGGAGATGTGGTGGAAATTATCGTGATGCTTTAAAAAATGTAATCTGTTCTGTGATACATTTAAACAGCCATTTCAAAGGTTGAGGTCAGTAAGATTTTTATTTTAATTTTTTTGTTTTGAAAGAAATGCTCACCAAGGCTGACTTCATTTGATAATTAATAATAATAATAAATAGTAATATTTAGAAAAATTATTGCGATTTAAAATAATGATTGTCTTTGTTAGTATATTTTAAAATGTAATTTATTCCTGTGATGATAAAACTGAATTTTCACTAGCCATCATCAGAAATCATTCTAATATGCTGCTTTAGTGCTCAAGAAAAAGGTTCTTATTATCAGTATTGAAAAGAATTATGCTGCTTAATATTTTGCAGAAACTTTGATGCATTTTTTCCATTTGTTTGAAATAGAGAAACATTTTTGTAACACATTTTGTAAAAGTCTTTACTGTCACTTTTGATCAATTTAATGGGTCCTTGCTGAATAGAAGTATAAAAGCAAAAAACTTACTGACCTCAAACTTTTCAATGGTAGAGTATTTTTACTGTTGAACTTTGTTGGCAAACCAACTAAATTAACTAGTGGGGGTATGAAATGTGTGTTTTAAAAGAGTTTATTTTCGAAAAGTCCAAATGTGCCCTCAGTTGAAGAAGCACCTATATACCACATTATCTGTAGGCTGAAATACAATGTGCTTTTGTTTTTGTTCATAGCTTGCAGGCATCCATTCTGCAACAGTCACTACCCTTGGCGATGGGACCTTTGACCTCAACCAGCTGATCTCCAAGATCCGTCACGGTTACCCTGACCCACACTACCCACGCTCCCGCTTGGTTTGTGTGGAAAACACGCACAACATTCAGGGAGGCCGCGTCCTCCCACTCTCCTTCCTGCAGGAGGTTAGATATTGGTTAAACATCAGTTCATTAATCGTGTGAGAGAGAGAATATGTTAAGGCAGCCAGACATCTGGGGCTAAACTTGGGGCAGAGCAATGGGACACAATCTCTCCATTTACACCTCCTGGTGATGTTCATTTAGTAAATTAGTGATTAAACATAGACTGATTTATTAATCAGATTTGACAAATGAGGCAAATCCACGTTACACTTTTATGTTAAAAGTAAAAAAAAAAAAAAAAAATGTAGAAGCATTGGACATGCATAACTGTATATGTTTCTCACTCAAAGCTTCGGTCTGTGGCTGATAAGTTTGGTTTGGCTGTGCATATGGATGGAGCGAGGGTGATGAATGCAGCTGTGGCTCTGGGCATCCAACCCTCTGCTATACTGCAGCACTGCCACTCTGTCAGTGTGTGTCTGTCCAAGGTGAGCCCTCACACTCTCTAACCGTGCTTGTTTATGGTCCACTGTATGATAATACAATTATTGTTATTCTAGTATGGCTGTTTTTATATAAGAAGCTCGGATAGCTGTTCTAATTCATTCAGATCTGCTATATATGACATTGCATGTCTGATATAAAGCTAATTGAATATTAATAGGACATATGTTAATTCAACATGTTGATGTAGTATAATTAATTATTTAAAAATATTCCAATTTAAATGTTTGGGGTCAGTACTATTTTTAAAGATATTTATTTAGCAAGGATGCATTGAACTGATCAAGTTTTACAGTTGAAAGTTACAAAAACTTAACTCTGTTACAAAAAATCTATTTCAAATAAAACGCTGTTCTTTTGAACTTTCTATTTAAGAATCCTGGAAAAACAGCTTTCACAAAAATATTAAGCAGCACAACTTTTTTTTTCATCATTGATAATAATAAGAAATGTTATTATCTTTCTATATTAGAAAGATTTGTGAAAGATCATGTAAAACTGAAGACTGGAGTAATGACTGATAAAAATTCAGCTTTGCCACCACATAAATAAATTACATTTAAAAAAAAAAAATATATATATATATATATATATATATATATATACACACACATAACATTTGAACAGAAGTGTGTGTATTTATTTTGATTAATTTCTGGGAATGACTAGTCTTTACTTCAGCACAATGTAGGTTGTTTTATTATGGCTGCCAGCAGGCCAATAAAATCTTTATGTGAGAGGAAAGAGAACATAATTTGAAAATTGAAACTGCACAGAAAAATGCAGCAACAAATTCACCTTGAACAGTAGTGAGATTTTCATAATAGAGAAATGTATTTATTATAAACCAGCAGTAGTTTTCATGCTCTAGTAGAAAGTGCTTTTCCAGAGCACAGTAATTTTGAACAAAACAACTCCGGGCAGTGAAAAACAGAATCTGTAGAGTTTCCACCAAAAGCAGGAGAAATCAGTTTTGGTGAGAGGCATTGAAAATGACCTTGTTAAAGTCAGTGCTCATATGCTTTATAACCTGCACCCTCAAGGTGTCTCACACATCCAGATTATCAAGTCATATTTCATTCATATCATCAAATGTGATGGTACTTTCCTCTGATAACACACCTGTAATCACATCGTATCATCTAGGATTTGAAATGTCCTCCTCATTACTCCCCGTGGAATGAACTCAACATCACAACTCAGATCATCACATACACACAAAGTCGATTGAAGAGACCCTGAAGTAAAACTTAATCACTCTCAACAAAATCCTTGGAGTAGATGTCAACAAGCGTATTTGCATTTTAATTACAGAACTTGTTTGCATCTAGCTGGAAATAGGCTACTCTCCCGTCACAGAACTTTCCTCTTTCCCTCTCCCTGAAAGACATTAAATGTAATTGGGGCTTATAGACAAAGACCACCGATATGAATATCAAATCACTTCTGCCTGTCCTGACTATACAGACGTTCAGAGACAAAGCAAGCATATGTATTCCAGGTGTCATTTATAAACGTGTGCCTGCTCATATATTATAACAGCTGTTTGATTATACTTGATGCATTTATATTTGAGTGATTTGTAAGTTGTCATTTTTGTTGTGCAATGTACTTCATACTTTATTCATAAATACAGATATAATTGTAAGACATATTGGGGTGTTCACAGAGGGCAGGTTTTATTTTACATGTAGCAGGTTGCCTTATAAAAACCAACATGTTAAGATCACATGATTACGTTTAAGTTTAAAATTCAGAGAGAGGGTGGAAAATGAAAAAACAAATTGACTGTTTTTGGCATGAAAAAAAAAAAAGAGTGGACTTCAGGGTAATATTGTTGTTATTTTTACTTTATAAAACCTTTTAACTTAAGTTTTAAACATAGTTTTCATAAAAATAAAGCTAAAAATAAAAGAAAACAAGAAAATATAAAACGTGAAATAATTCAACTTAAAAATACTGGCAGCTAACTAAAGTTTAAGTACTATAATTACACAAAAAAAAACTAAATAGAAATAAAAAAAATAAAAGCAATTCTTAATTTAAATCTTTATTTGACCCTTTAACTCTCTATTCTAATTCTATTCTTTAAAAAAACGTGCCCCTTTTAGACTTGTACTCAAGTTGTATTCATACTTGTATTCATTTACTAACTGCTTGTTTTCTTAAAAATAAAAAAAACTAACTAACACTAGCATCTCTATTCATTTTGTATTCTATCTGTTTTCTTTTTATTTATCATATAATAAAAAATAAAAAAAACCCTTGCTACGTGTACTGCGTTAAGCTAATTGAGACTTGTCATAGCAATTGCATATTATTGCTCTTTTGTTGATTTTGGTTGCTTCTATTGTCCTCATTTGTAAGTCGCTTTGGATAAAAGCATATGCTAAATGACTAAATGTAATGTAAATGTAATTCAAAATACTAATAAATACTGTAATAATATATAAAAGATACTAAAATAACACTACCTCAGTGCAAAAAGTATGACATGAACCTTTTAGGAAAATGATTTTTTAACAAAAAAAGATGTTTTGTGTGAAAGCCCCCTATTAAGTGCATTATGGTGGATGGTGAGTAAACATGCATCCATTTAATACAATAATTATATCTGAACTGTACTGTACTGAATGGTTTCTTTCTTTGTTTTCTCTGTCCCTGTCTATTAAATTTCATGTGAAGAGCTGAAAATCTGATCTGATTTGCTCTTTGGCAGGGACTCGGGGCACCTGTGGGCACCATGCTAGGTGGGTCAAAAGATTTCATACAGAGAGCAGTACGTGCCCGCAAGGCACTTGGCGGTGGAATGCGCCAATCGGGTGTCTTGGCAGCAGCTGGTAAAATTGCCCTGTCAGACATGATTGGCAGACTGAAGGAGGACCACAGGAACGCCAGAAGCTTTGCTCAAGGTGACAGAACCTTATAGATTTCCTTCAACCCTTCAGCACGACACTACACAAGCAACGTAGGAGTAATGATTTAGTTAGCCTTTGCATGATGAAGACCTTTTCTTAGACCATAATAATTATATTTCCAATTTTTTTAATTTGCATTTTATCAGGACAGCATGAAATACACTTACATCAAACTGATCAACATACAACAAAATGTCCTTACCGTATCAAACCCCAAACCTTAACCATCCCTACCCAGGGAGGAAAAACAAAACGAAACATAACAGAAAAAATTAGCATTCTGAGATGTACTAAGAAAGGCATTTCTTAAGTACTATCCGAATCTGTATCAGAGGGACAGAGCAAGCCTTTAATGAAATTCAAGAAGGGATTCCAGGTGCTACTGAAAGTTTTAAGGGAACCTTGAAGCATAAACCTTAATTTCTCCAATTTAATGTAAGACCATAATGATTATAAAAGAATTAAAGGAATATATTAAGCATATAAAATACTCTTATTCACAGTAGCTGGAATTAGTTCATTAGCACCACCGTTTTGTTAGTAATCTAATTACACCTGTTCACATTTTGCCATAATGCTTAGTAACGTAGATTATTTAAAGTCTCCCTGCAGTCACCAATTTTATCCCTTAAAACTCATCTTTCATAATTAAAATGATATTTAAAAGTTTTTTTCTCATGAAAATAATTTCTAAATGCCATATAATGGCTTTAACGTAACTCCCTTTTCGTATACAAGTAAGTATGAATATGCAAACTAGTCCCCACCTCCACTTACACTCAGTTAACTTGAGTAGTAAACGCTACACAATGACAAGTTGCAATATTGGATCGATTCAGCCATACATGTTTGAAACTGAAGAGGAAGAGCGAATTATACATGGTTGTCTACAAGTCAATGTATTTTATTTATCACTCTCTACAACATCAGACACATAATGGTAATTGATATCATTATCAAACAGCTAATGTTACATAAACCATAGGTGCGTCCCAATTCACATACTTATGCATTATTCTGTACCGTGTATAAATGGTGTGAGTAGTGAGTTCACAACGAAAATGAAGAAAGTGCACTTTAAATACAAGGATGATACACTTAAATAACTGGAAAAAACACTTAATGTTACAAACTTGATTTTTACCACAGTGGGTCTTTCAGAAATCAGAAACAAAATTAAAGCATAAAACGAAAACACAAGTTAGTCAGAAATGAAGCTTTTAAAATAAATAAACTCAATGGAACAGTTCAGTCAAAAATAGAAGTCATTATTTAGTCACCCTCATATTTTTAGAAACCCATTTTACATTCTTTCTTACAGGGATGACAAAAGGTGACTTTTGTTTTCTTTCCTATTTTCAATTTCAGACAGGGGCTTTCTCAAGCTTCAAAGGGCAAAAAAAGATCATTTTAATGCTTCTGTTGACAAATCGAACAGATTTGGTCCTTAAGTTCAGCGCAATGATAGTTTGTTTTTCACACAAGCTATTGTATGACTCCAGAAGCCTTGGAATATAATGCACATATATGGACATAGTTCCCCTTTTGAAGCTTGAACGTTTCAGTCCCCATTCAGTGCATTTAAAATTTTATTATTTAAATTTCCCCTCTGTGTTCCACTGAGCCAAATTTAAATATCCAAAGTTCCATTTCAAAATTCTGACGGAATGTCTTTTCCCTTTTCTCTTGTAGCATTGTTACAGTGTGACCCTCCTCTTTACCAGTTGGATCTGAACACTGTGGAAACCAACATTTTGAGGTTCTGTCTGCAGGACACCCAGATGAGCCCCACAGAGTTCTGCGAGCGGATGGCAGGCGTAGATGAAGAAGAGGTGAAGGCTCTGGGCCAGGGAGTCCAGGTTCTGATGTTCCCCCACGTTGGGGGAACAGTCAGGGCTGTGTGGCATCTGGGTATCAGCGAGGAAGACACTCAGCTGGCTATACTGAAGGCTCAGTTTGTGGCCCAACAGCACAAGCTCAAGTCTATCAAGGCAGCATGAAAAGAGCCCTTGACCAATCAGAGGTGTCTTCACAGTCACACTAATCTTTTGTGTTTTAAATTTTTCAATTTTAAAACTGTAAAACTGCAAAACAAAGCATAATTATATTCGCTACTTTGCATTCCAGTTGGACTGCCAAGACTTACCCACTTAATTCAGTGGTGAGACGTATAGTACACCCACTTGGTGTGTACATATCGTACACACATTTAATGGTTTCTCACAATAAACTATTGTGACTGACATTTGCATCTTGTTTAAATGCATTCTTTAAGCAGCAGAAGCTGTTTGAGGCCTTTTAAAAAGCTACATTATGGCAAGTTTTATTGTTTTTATCATTCAGTGTTATATAGGTATTCCCCATAAGGATAAGATGTAGTCGTTTAGAGAAGCATCGTCATGACGACAATGCAAAGATTTACTGCTGTTGATATTGGAAGGAGCTTAGGGCCACTGTCTAGTCTTGGCTGATAATGCAGTTAACTTTATTGCTATAGCATGCGCGAGGAATGAATTGGTTGGATCTACATCATTTTTTTAAATGACATATCCCTAAACTGGTTTTGGGCATATTCATTTATTCTGCTGCTTATTTGCCGTTTCCAGTTGCCCTCGAAATTTACCGTTAAGACATTGTAAACAGTGTCACAGCTGACAAGCCAATATCTTGCTCTGCCTTGCAGAAATTACAGAATTTATGCAGAATCTTGTGCACAACATTCATAGAATGAGTGTGGGTGATTCTCACAAAACCTATCAGGAAAGTGTCTAGGTTATATGCCAATTTTAAAATAAAAAGAATTTAAAAATTACATTTTGCTTATGATTTTGTTTTTGACATTTTCATGACAGTTAAGCACATTTCATAGTTTTCATATTCTCGTAATGCAAAGCAGATTCTTATTTTCATATTCTCATTACCATATATGTGACGCTGGACTACAAAACCAGTCTTAAGTCACTGGGGTATATTTGTAGCAATAGCCAAAAACACATTGTATGGGTCAAAATTATCGATTCTTCTTTTATGCCAAAAATCATTAGGATATTAAGTAAAGATCATGTTCCATGAAGATATTTTGTAAATTTTCTACCATAAATATGTCAAAACTTCAGTTTTGATTAGTAATATGCATTGTTAAGGACTTTATTTGGACAAATTTAAAGGTGATTTTCTCAATATTTAGATTTTTTTGCACCCTCAGATTCCAGATATGTAAATAGTTGTATCTCGGCCAAATATTGTCCGATCCTAACAAACCATACATCAATGGAAAGCTTATTTATTCAGCTTTCGGATTATGTAAAAATCAAAATTTTGAAAAATTGACACTCAAACATAATGCATAATGGATGATTTGAATTTATGCAAATGTAAATGTATTTTTAAGTACTGTTTTGAAAAATAAAAAGAAGTTAACAATTACTATACAGTAAGAGATTTGTCATTAATGGAAATAGTAAAATGTTAAGTGCATTATGGTAAAGAATTGGGGGTAAAAATGTGCTAAAAATAACATTACAAATGTTGTATGCTCATAAATATAGGCTTAATTTCTATGGTGAAATGTGGACATTTGAGTGGCTTTGTGAGACTGGCCTGTTTGCGGTATTTATTTTCTGTGAAGTGTGAAGTCTGTTATAATAAATCTGCACATGAAATTACACCACAGAATGAAAAATGAGAGAAATATTTAAAAACTTAAATAGTAAAACTGTTGACTGCTTATTGGAATTAATTATTGGTTGTATTTAATAAAGAAAAATATATGCTGCATGTGGTTGCATAAATACCAGAGAATCGATAGGCACATTGATAGACTGACTGCATATGGGTGAAACATCTCATGATGGAAAAATACTGCATGTGCCATTATGGAGTAAGCCACAAGGCCAGCCCAAAGGAACATTAATTTCAGCCTTGTGTGGTCTGCTAATGCTCTGATGGGGCCGTGTACGGTTGATGGGGTGGACTAATCAGCTACTTATGGAGGAGGCCACAAAAGCAGATTGGCTCCAACAGAAATTCAAAATTATTCAGTGAGGGCTTGAGTGCTATTACTGGACTCAATTTTTTTCATCTAAAAGATGTCAAAAATAGGGATGGCAACAAAGCATAGTTTATAGTTTGTGAATAATTCAACAAAAACATTTACATATGTTTGGGATGCAGCATTTGGTAATCTGTGCTTTCAGACCAGCCTGGTCTTTAAATGAAATGGCTGTAATTCACACAAATAATAAAGACAAATGAACAATAATCAATTTTAGTTTGGATAGAAGAATTAATACCACTTTTTTTTTTTTTTTTTTTAAAGGCAGTCTCATCACTCACTTGTTCAATTTTCTTTCCACACCTGAAAATGAAGATTTCTTGCCTCTGCCAGAGCTTGTCACCCTATGAAAGTGTTAAAGCAGACCTCTGACGACTATGGCTACTGTTATCCTGCATAGAAAAAAAATTAAACCCACTGGGGTGCTCATTTAAGACAATGCATTCTTTATGATTCATAAATTCATCCAATTGTGCCAAAAGCACTTTTAGAGTCACTACTGTGAGTCACATTTCTTCTGTTGTTGTTGATCTGTTAAAGCTGTGTTTCCACGTATGAACAGAGTGTATGCTAAGAATTAGAAATATTATAGTTGTCCCTGCTTATTATTATTTGTCTGTTAGTCATGTTTGCCCAGCCTTTTGGTGCACAAATATGTTATTCTTTAAACATCTTTGTAAAACAAAGGTCCAGAAAAGTAAAAAAAAAAAAAAAAACTTACATACAGACAATTCATTTAAGCTTTAATCTAGATGAATATCTAAAGGCATAATGTTCCTCACTGTTGCCATAAACCAAAATCATGATAATAAAAATTTAAATAAAGTCAACCCAAGATATTTCCATAAAGTACTATCCCTGAAATCTGTAACAACTACATGACAAGAGCTACTAATCAAAAGTGCAAAGCACTCAAACATACATTAAAATGAAAAGATTGTATTAAAAGCAAAACATAGTTTACGAGAACAGTATTTTAAGAACAACAGCATTCACAATACATTCAGCTTGCAGGGATTGTGAGATGTCTCTTGGCATTGCAAATTGAATCTGCTTGTTTGGGTTTGATGGATAGAAATGCGAGAAGACAAATAACTGTGATTAGATATGATATATCTTAACACATATTTTCTTAAAGGGACAGCCTGACTCATAAAAAGATCAAAGGTAAAACATTCAAACCCACAATCATGAAATGTGAAGTTTCAGAAGCCTGAGTAACATCAAAGAAGACAAATATAAGGCAAATCAAATTGTAGAATTCAAAGGAATTTTGTTCAGAAAAGCCTTTTGATAAACTACACATATTTAATGAACAATGGATGGCTGTAAAACATAGTTAGGTCACGCTTCCTGTTACATGGTCCGTACATAATGTAAAATCAAGGATAATAACAGCAAGTTAAAAAAAACAACAACAGTGAAACACGAATACTGGAAAGCAGAAGCTCAGCATAAAAGATAATACATTACAGCTGTGCAAACACATAAAAATTTACTAGCAATTACAGTAGCAATTATCAACAAAAGATATGAAAATGAGCCAGACAGTTGGCCTTTGAATTGATCTATATAAAATGTAAAAGCTCAGATTAAAAACACAATGACAATGAAAGAAATGTTTTTCATGATCTTAAGCGTGTGAAATTAGTCTTGAATAGAAAACATGCTTTTTGTATGAATGTCTTTTTTCCATTTCAATTTATTTCCATTTGTGTTATTTAATGGTGTTGATGACTTTACTATTATTCTAAAATGTGGAAACAATCATCATAGAAATTAATAGATGTGTCCAAACTTTGGACCACTAATGTACATCTGCGTTTTTGCTAACAATGTAAGATAGAGAGGAGACCTTACCTTGACAAATACTGACTACCTTGCCTGAAATGGACATGTATGGTTCAAGGAGGTGGTGAGTCTCTATATGGGAGCGACAGACTCTTCATACTGGGTTAAAGGCACCAGCTTGACAGCCAGCAGTAGGAGAAGACCAGTGATCACCTCCAGAAGAAAGGAGATCCAGGCCATGCCCATAGACCAGCCGAATGATGTGTGCACTTGAGCCATTTGCTCACGGCCCATCCGCCTTTCAGTTTCTTCCAGAGCCTTCTGAGAGTACCTGATGTACAAACTCACCCCAGAGAGAGTGAGAAGACCTGAGAAAACACATGCACAAGCACGCATGAATGCACGCACACACAAATAAAACCAATTAAGCATCACTTAGACTACACCTTGTTGTTCTATCAGAGGTTACAAGATATTCTTCACTTTGTGGTGTACTCTAGAAAGAAGGATTTTAAAAAGACAGTTACATATTTAGACGTGGGCTAAAAACAGTAAGCAGTCTTTTGCTTGGCAATTTCTTTTAATCAATGACAAGTAGTTAATAGAACGTTGGATGTACGTGGGCTGTGATGGATTTGATGTCTTCCATGCCACATTCATAATCATATCTGTATTCAGTCATGAGAACTGAAGCCTAAATGCAGGCAGCATTTTCTTTTGCATAAAGACTGGTAGTTTGTACCTATAACAACTTTCATGAAATGTTTTGCATGAAAAACTTATTTATGCTATATTGCTTTAACAGAAAATAACGCATGGTTTGATATTTTGTTTAATGCAATTACATTCATATATTTTTAAGTACAGCTTAAATGCCATCCACAATGTAGATGAATTTGTTTCTTCATCGGAACAGATTTAAAAAATGTAGCATTACATCACTGACCAAAAGATCCTCTGTAGTGAATGGGTGCCATCAAAATGAGAGTCGAAACAGCTGATAAAAACATCACAATAATCCACAAGTTTCTCCAGTGAAAAAGTCATCTCGACTGAATTGGGAGAGAAATGTGCACAGATCAAGTCCTGTTTATAAGAGAAAAGACAGTTCTAAACAAAAATCTTTTACATTTAGTCAATTAGAAGACGTTTTTATCCAAAGAGACTTACAAATGAGGACAATGGAAGCAATCAAAATCAACAAAAGAGCAATGATATGCAAGTGCTATAACAAGTCTCAGTTAGCTTAGGTTAGATTTTTTTTTTATCATTATATAATAAATAAAAAGAAAACAGATAGAATAGAAAAAGAATAGAGCATAGTGTTAGAGGCCTTTTTTGCTTTTGTTAACTGTATAATAAATAAAAAGAAAACAAATAGATAGAATACAAAAAGATTAGAAAAGCTTTAAATAAAAAAAAAATAGAATTAGAATAGAGAGTGCTAGAGTTAGAGGGTCAAATAAAGATGGAAGAGATGTGTTTTTAGCCGATTCTTGAAGATGGCTGAGGACTCAGCTGCTGGGATTGAGTTGGGCAGGTCATTCCACCAGGAGGGAATATTTCATTTAAAAGTCTGTGAAAGTGATTTTGTGCGTCTTTGGGATGGTACAATAAAGCGACTTTCACTTGCAGAACGCAAGCTTCTAGAGAGCACATAAGTCTGAAGTAATGAATTTAGGTAAAGGGGTGCAGAGCCAGTGGTGGTTTTGTAGGCAAACATTAAAGCATTGAATTTTATGCGAGCAGTTATTGGTAGCCAGTTCAAATTGATAAACAGAGGTGTGATGTGCATTCTTTTTGGCTCATTAATCTTGCTGCCGCGTTCTGGATTAATTGTAAAGGTTTGATAGAACTGGCTGGAAGACCTGCCAAGAGAGCATTGCAATAGTCCAGCCAGGACAGAACAAGATGTGATTTTGATGTAAGAAAACAACAGGGGATGGACTTTTTCACTGAAGAAAGTGTTATTATAGATTATGGTATTTTGGTGATGGTTTAAAGTTTTAATGATGGATTTGCTTATTACAAACATGCAGCTTTTAGCCTCACAAAACAAATTCTGATGGCACCCATTCCCTGCAGAGGATCTGTTGGTGAGCAAGTGATGTGACATTAAATTTTTTAAATCTGAAGAAACAAACTCCTATGCATCTTGGAAGGCTTAAGTACATTTCAACAAATTTTCATTTTTTAGGTGAACTATTCTTTTAAGTGTGACATAAGTCTTCAAATACTTTAAGTAAAAAAACAAGGCTGCTTCACTTTACTGATTCAGGTCTTTAATAGTAAGCTTCTCTTTCAGTTGTTAAATGCTGATAACATTTTTTGCATTGTCTCGATCCAGTGATCTTATTCCCACTCATTCAAGCTCATATTTTACTAATAAAGCTCCCAATTTAATGTTTGCATTATCACAGTGATTTATTTTAATAAACCCATATTCTGAGCTGCCAAAAACTGCTAATCTTTTTCTGTAATCAACTGAACCAGAACTGAATATGAAAAACATTCTTCCAGATGCGCAGTTTGTCTCCCTAAACACTGATCTTACTGTAAGCGCAGAGAGCCATAAACACACGACTATACGACACCCACTCTCAAAATTAAGAGAAGCATCAGCTATGTAAACAGGGAGGAAGTCAAACTAGCTTCCTGTGGCACCCTGTGGTGCCTGATGATTCCAAGACGTGAGCCATTATTACCAAATCTTCATTAAAACAGAATGTGCTGATGTGGATAAACAGCAGCAGAAATCACATCTAATTAAACACTGACAAAATGAGAATGGATTTCCACATCAGCCATAATATGCACATAAAATTAAGAGCCAATAAACAGAGAGTGTAACACAGTTTCTAATTAGCATGGGCAAGAGTCTAGACAGGAACAAACTGACTTGTTTCTGATCTTACAACGGTTCATTTAGAACAGTTTGTACTATCCAGGAACTACTGATTATTTTGTACAGCACTGTGTGTATGTCACAGTCACAAATCACAACATGGTGAATGGATGCACTGATATTCTTAAAGGAGTATTCATTCAAAAATTCACTTTGCTGAAAATTTACTCACACTCAAGGATCCAATACGTAGATGAGTTGGTTTATTAATTGATACAGATTTGGAGAAATTTAGCATTACATCACTTGCAATGGACCATCTGCAGTGAATGGGTGCCATCAGAATGAGGGTTCAAGCAACTGATAAAAGCATCACAATAATACACAGGACTCTAGTCCATCAAGTAATGTCCTCTGAAGTGAAAAGCTGCATATTTCTAATCAAATCCATTGTGTTTTTAATTTTAAACTGTCGCTTCTGGCCAAAATACAAGTACATAATCCATAATAACGGTTCCTGATCTCACTTATCAGCTGTTTGGACTCTCATATGACGGCAACCATTCGCAGCAGTGGATCCACTGGTGAGCAAGTGATGTAATTTCTCCTAATAAAGAAACCAACTCATCTACATCTTGGATGACCTAAATGTAAGCACATTTTCAGAAAATTTTCTTTTTGGGTGAACTATCACTTTAAAGGCATCACCTTATGAGAGGAAGAACATTAATCTAATTCAGTCCATGTGAAATTCTCTCATGTAAAAATATTTTCAAATTGCATCCGTATTTTACCATGCATTCTTGTCTGTGATAACCAATCCAAAAAATAGAGGACATGCCAAAAAAATAAAGATAATATAAGTAACAAGGCAGGCGCCAAAATTTTACCCTCACATTTACATTCCATGCTTCACTGTGTTAAACACTTGCCATGCGCTCCTTATTACCACGGTGATAAATGCTGGGGTTCATTGGCTGACTCCTTTAAGGAAACCTTTATTCAAGTCATATGTCTTCAGGCTACATTATGAGAGAACACTCTCAGATAGTGGCTTTGAGATGCTGTTTAGTGTCGGGGTAAAGAGCAAGCCAGCTATGTTTCAACAATGCCTATGTGTGTATTTTTGAAGATCAAAGCAAAATTCTCCTGCCTGTGATACTTAAGTTGCTTTGGGATTTCTTACAGGGGTCTCAGGAAATGAGCTCTGGTTGTACTCATCATGCATTATTATTCTGTTTTATTTTCTTCTGCTCAAGCATGCGTTCATGAAAGAACAAAAGAAATAAAATCACATTTAAATGAGAGACTGATGCACGGTCAGAATTACTGAAGGCTGTATTATTCCTTACATAAATCAACCCAGATATTTTTTGGTTTCACCTTTCCCTTTCACCTTAAGATTGCCCATTTCAATCATAGAAATAGCTGGGGGGATGTTCTCTATTATCCTATCAATTTCATGAGAGGAAAACGATGAACCGCAATAACTTCAGTCCCATAAGACTCTGACATTACAATAATTCCAGGTGAGTAATGCCTTCAGTCTTCCAGTCTTCCATTCTTCAATGTCATTCAGAGAACTGCAGAGCCAACTGTTTAAACTTGAACTTTGTTTATCTGTGTTGTACCCTATCAGTCTGCAGACAAAAGTTGAATTTGCCTGAGATTAGGAACACGCTAAAAATTACGCAAATGTACTCAATTTCTGCAGTTCCTTTTTCTACAGAGAATCTAACTTTATAGCTAACTCTATAAATATGCTACTCCAGTAGGTGGCGACAAGTGAATGTATATATCATTTAATTAGGATTGTATTTACGTGAAACAACCCTATCTCAAACTATTTTAACAGAACAATAGCTTTCAAAAAGTAGTGGAGACAAGGGAAGGACATTTCGGACTATTTTCAAAAGGAATTACAACTGTATTGTATCAAAGACTATAGAGACTTTGATTGTATTGATAGTTTTCACGTGACGTCACACCCTTACAGGAACGCCCACCTGGAGAACAAAATTATAACGAAAATATGGAACCATTTAGCACATTACGTTCATATTATGGGCTCATCTGCTTGCTTATATAAAGTAACCAATAAGGTGTGTACTGAATTTGTTCTTTTAATGTCGCTGTTTTGAATACATTAAGGCACTTTAAGTGTTTTTCATGAAGTTTTGTTGCGCTGTTAAGTGATTGAAATATTGCAGCATGCAGGTGCATATAATATGGATTGCAAATGGCCAAAACTTGCATTTTGTTCACGTATCTTTATTTTATTCTTTTGAGGGGTGATTTAAATATTTGCGGCTTGGAAACAGAAGGAAAATTGACAGGCTTGTGCTGCAGTTCTATGGATGTTTTGTCCTCTAGTTCTTTGAGCCGGTCACGTGACTGAAAGCTATTAATTGTATTGTATGTTCACCTATGAATGCATTTCAGAAGTTTGTGTTTTCTGCTGACAAACTTTTTTTGCAGGCAGCATATAAACTGGTATCTTTGATTTTATAACAGTAGAGATTTACTGAGGTAACCATGGCATTCAGTGGGTCAAACTTACTGCAGAGGAGGAAATATGAAGCGGATCCGATCAGGAGTGTCCGGCTTCTGGCCAGGGAACTGACGAGACCACAGATACCTCCAAAAACCAGCATCACCAGACTCAAGGGCAGCAAGATGGCAATCACGTTATGCATGACTGAATGAATAAATCATAGCTGTTTATCCACACAGAAATGACTTGTTGTATAACTAAACCAACTAACATCTTATCCATACAAATGTACAAAATTATGGCTCAGTGATACATTTATAGCCGGATTTCATGATGGAACACTGCAGCACAATAAGCAGTTTTTATAGGGAGTTTATGAAAAGGGTTTACAACACTCACTTTTCATCTGCCTTTCTGATTCTGAATATCCAGTGTCTTCTGCATGACTTTGGACATCTACAAAAACACAAAGCAAATCACCAGGGTGAAAATTATGACCGCACTTCTTGTAAAGCTCGAACTCTTCAAAATATTATTTTTTGTAGGCTGTAGTTCCTATTCAGCAGCGCTTTCAAACATTTCAGTGACCAAATAAGGTCTACGTAGCGCTATGTTTCTGCTCAGAACTAACAAAATTCGATTTTGCTTGAGGAGGTAACCATAGCAACAGCTGCTCGATCAGTGACTAAAGATCGATAAAAAATTACACATCACAAATATAACTGAAAAGTAGCTAGTGTGTTGTTTAAAAGGTGTTTCAGATAGCTGAGGCGCCAAAAGACAATTTGGGTTGCACTTGCATAAGAACCTTCAAGCGCCAAGAAAGTTAGAGATTTAAATAATTTATTTTATATGCAATTTAAATGGTCAGTTTTAAACGTATTATTGGGCTAGATGTTGTATTGTGGGTGCAATCTCTATTAAATTAATTTGTAATACTTATCCAGCTGTACCAGGAAAAGTCCTGGAAATCCATTGGTCAAATGAACAGTGCGCACACCAGTTAAAGCCCAAGATATTACCAGTTAATAAAATAACCGGACTATGATTAGAGGCAAATCACAGATACTCACGAGTAAAGACTTGAGAATGAAATTGAGAGTCATACCATCTGTAACTCCCCAAAGTCCAGAGTTAATGCGCGCCGGGTCGGTGTGGTTCGTGCGCTTGTCCTCGATGATGTACCAGTATTCAGTTCCAATGGCAAGCGCTAAAGAGACGAAACTGAGAACACCCGTTAAACCCCCGCCGACGACCACGAAACCGAATGTAATTTTCATATCTGTCAGAATATATGCGATTCCGCTTCAGAACAACCCAAAAACTAAGCTGAAAACCATACCATTTGGCCGCGCGACGCGATCAGATGCTAAACTGATGGGTCCCAGGAGCTCATGGAATAAATCACACGCGCTCCCAACAGCTGGAATAAGTGATGCTGGCTGTCCATCCAAGATGCGGACAACGTAAGATGACATGAAAGGTGTTATTACTAGAAAAGTTTGTGGCGTTAAGAAAAAAGGTGGGTTGCTTGGACATTTATTTCTCACCGGTGTGTGCAGTCCGTGTCCAACCAACACTGAGCGCAAGATTACGCATGACTGGTACAGAGGACACATGACGTACAGTGCATAACCAACACCCTTCATGACATTATTCAAACATCTATTATTCAAAATATATATCAAATGCATACAAGTATGTATCTATTTGTAAATACAGTCTTTTCACACTGGTTTCCCTAGAATGTTTTGTCTCACACTCTCAGAAATAAAGGCACAAATGCTGTCACTGGGGTGGTGCCTTTTCAAAAGGTACACTTTTGCACCTATCAGGTTCAAATATGTACCTTTAAGGTACCAAAATGGACCCTTCAGGTACAAACATGTACCTTTTGAAAAGGTACCGCCCCAGTACCTTTATTTCTGAGAGTGCACCATAAAAGCAATTTAGACAATGTAATATTTTAGAGCTAAGCTGCCATTACCCATTGCCTTCTCCAGACCTGAAAATTCTGATATTTCCAGGTTTTCCCATTCCCAAGAAAACTCTTGTTACAGGTAGGCTACAAGATTTTTTATTTCAGTTTTTATACTTAACAGACAAACAAACAAAAAGACTTTAAGAACAAGAGATAAGACTGAAAAAATGTCCCTTAAACATTTTACAGGTGCCATGGGAGAGTCTTTTTATTAAGATCATTTTAAAATAAATACTATAAAAGGAGGAATGTGTATATGGACAATTTCAACAGGTAACATTTATAAAACATACAGCGTTTCATGACGTACAAAAGAAAGAAAAGTAGAAAGTGAGGTCCACAAAAAAATTAGACCACAGCAAAATGAAACTCTTTACTCCTCCCCCATCGCAGTCTGGATGATCTGGGCCCTCTTGACCTTCACCACCTCTTCAAATTTATCAATCGCCTGTTTACATGATTTTTTCTGAAAGATTAAAAAACATGTTACTTCATTCATACCCTTAGCATGTAAATGACAATCAAGTAAACATACTAATATTTAGCTATGGAAATTTTGAAGAAGCAGTTCTGTTGCAAATTTTTTTTACTTGAGACTCCAAATAAGATGCATTTTATCAACAAAGAAAATATAAGTCAAATACAACTATCTATGTTACTCATTCAATTACTATTGGGGAAAATTAGGATAAATGTTGAGTGGCATTTAAAACAATGTCTAAAAGTTGTTTACATAATAATCAAGGAAATCCCTAGAAATAAAACATTTTAAAGTATAATAAATTAAATGTCCCGTAAGAGGGGTAAGTTTATAAAACTAAGGCATAGAAAAATTATATATATAAAATCTTGTCACCTTATAGACTTGATTCCTTGCCCATGTCACTTTTGGCTTGCTGAGTTGTGGTTTTAAGATAAATTAATATTCATTGATTTAACTGCACCGACATTACCTGATGATAATGAAATTTGAACTGAATTAAGCTGGATAATTACACTAATTTCAAAATATTGAACTGAATCAACATTGAACATTGAGATGAATGACAATTATTGCCTTACAAATGACACCATTGGTCTGTAAAGGTGCTTATAGCTGAATTTAACTTGTTTCAATTGATGAATTTTGCAAAACTGACACAGGGTTATCTTAGTATAATTTAGATATTATTGTAGTTTTTATTGATATTTTGAATTAGTTTTTATTTTATATTTTCTGTTTTAGCAATTTTGTTGTGTGATTATCATTTTCTTATTTAGTTTAGATATATTAAATGTTATTTATTTTAGTACATCAAGATAAACTAAGTGAAAATGAGAAATGTTGCCTTGACAACTTTTATTTCAGTTAAAATTTATAATAAATAAAAGTTGCGAAGGCAACATTTCTCATTTTCATATGACACATATCGAACTGAAACATTAAACTAATTTGAGATGAATAATGACACTATTATTTTTTTGTAGAGCTGCTTTTCAGCTAAAAAATTAATTTGTTTCATAATTGGTGAAGTTTAGAAGATGAACTTTTATGTTCCAGCTTAGTAATATGAAGCTGCTTTGAAACTGAATGTATTGTATAAAGCTTTATATAAATTAAAGTAACTACATTATCTGTCAGTGAGCTCATACTTACGATGATAAACTTCTGTCTCTCTTTCTGAAGTTTCAGAAACTCCTCCACTGTCAGACTATCCACAGTCTTCTTCAGCAAGATAAAATCACAGGTTGGAGAATGTGTCTTATGCTCTTTCCTGATCATGCAAGAAAACCACAGCGCATCAGGAACAATACATAACAAGAGAACTGATGACATTTAATAAATCAAATAACCCTGACTTTAAATCCGAGTTTTATTTCATTAAGTTACATAGACAAAGCCTCTCTCAGCTCTCTAATGCAATAGTGGAAAGTTTAACAGACACGGACTCACTCAGGGTCATCCTCAGGTTCCCATCCTTCCAGCTCTTTCAGACAGAAGAAACACTGCGCTGTATCTGGACTATTCTCCCACGGGGTGTGAATAAATCCAGCTTTGGCCATCTATAGAACAGCAGTATAAAAGATGAAAACACTGCATTTCAGCACCTACAAAACCATTTTTTTCCATCTTGACGGATCAAAGGGTTTACTCACGTTTTCTGGAGTGCAAATGCAGCCCTCTTCAAACGGCCAACCAACGAATGTTTGAAGTCTGTTCTCATAAAAGAACATTTTAGTCTGGTCGTCACTACTAAGAGCCATTTTCTGGAATATGGAGAGTAAAATAATAAGATAAAGGACGCAGACACACGCTTGGCTTGCTTGTTGTTGTCTGTTCTTCCGGTTAAAGTTTAAATTTTTGAGCGCGAGTTTTGATTGGCTACAGCTTCCACGCATGCGCAGATCGAGAATATCCTGCATAACTGCATATGAATTATTATATGTAACATTATAATGTTATTAATAATATAATAATATTCATAATAAAGTAACTTTCATTTTATGGAACTCGTAATTTACTCTTTTTTTTTTTCTTTTTTGCACAGAGATTGCACCGTGGTTTATTAGAGCTCTTTGGTGAAATGGCCAGTATGTTTTTGTGTCTTGCTCATAAGTGTTAAACGTTTATAAGACACATGAGACCTTTTCATGTTTTTCAACAACTGTTCACAATACTGAATGGAATTTCAGTAGGATTCGGTTGTATCTTTACCAAAAGCATAGTTACATAGTTACTTTACAAAAGCATAGTTAAAAGCATACAACTTGACTTGACTTGACTTAGAGAACAGTGCACTGTTGCAAACTTTGGGAATCCTAAACGAGCTAAATGGAGGACATGTCAGTTACTTTATTTCAATGGAAACTGGTTACTATATTCTCTGTAAGGCTGCTGTTCTGAAACTGGTTAACAATAGCATTCAATAATTATTGGGTTTCAAATAGTTATCTTATTGACTGTAGCTACCAGCAGTTTATTTCTATAGCAAGACATGCAAGTCTTTACAAACAATACTGGTTCTCTCTGTCGGTAGTAATGCGTACTGTGTAAAGCATACAGCAAATACTGCTTGCCTAGGACTCAGTTCTGATGCCTCGGCAGCCAATTAAATTTAGAACAGAACCAATCCATTTGTTTCACCTAAAACCAGGTTACAGTAAATGAGATTCATTCCTCCAGAATTAAGAGACAGGATTTTATTGTAATAACTGTAAAACCTTTCCAGGTGGTCTTAAGAAAGTGAAAGCAAATAAATCACAATAGGGAATAAAATTAATTTAATCCTGGTACCTTTCATTTTGGTGAGACAGAGTAATTAGTGTGTATCCTGTTCTATTCTTGGTTGCTTGGCTTCCCTGTCAGTTGCTAGTTAGCTTAAAGACACAACAAGAAGAGTTAATTTACCAGGCCTAAATATATTTAAATGCCACGTTTGTCCATGTATTACAAACACAGCAGTCTGTAACCCCAGAGAATAAAACAAGCTTCACTGGAACTGACAAACATTGACATGATAATAAATAATAGCATGAAAGACAAGACAATAATGGGTCATTAAAGTAAAAAAAAAGAAGTAATAAACAAAAACAACAGTAATAAATTATAATTTGTCAATTTGAAAATGAACAGAGATGTTAAAAGTGATTCACACAGTAATAGCATGCTTTGCAAGTTTTATGTTAGATCATTACCTCAAAAGTGAGCTGGTATGATAAAGGTTCTTGTCATGTTTGTATTCTGTTTATACAGGCTCATTTTGTATAGGACTATAAACCAGAAATGGTAAATAATACATGCGTAATGCTGAATACTGACTCTACATAAAATGCTGACTGATGGGAAAACAGCTGTCCAAATATTAAACCTTAATTGTACCAATTTGTTTTCTCACATCTGTAAATCCAAGAGTTTAACACAGGTGAGTGACAGTTCCTTAAATGTCCACATGGTGTCAGTATTCCCAGAGGGACGAGCTGTCTGCATTCTCTCCATCGCCTTTGAGATTGCCTCCTTGGTCTCCACGCAGATATTTGCCATTTTTGCCCCTTATAGCTATCCGTCCATGCTCTAAGAACTCAAAGCAGAAATCTTCAGGTGTGTCTCCATCAGTGCACACCAAGCCACTGTTGGACACGTACCAGAATTTTCCACCAGCACCTATTGGAATTCAATACATAAATTCAGCTTCATAACATAAATGACTTGAACCCTGGTTAATTTCATTAGCACAAGAAAAAATGACAAAGTGCTAAAAATTCTATTTAAACATTTTTTGCATATTTAAAATGTTGAATGTTGAAATTCACTTTTTTGTCACCTAACATTTAGTATATTTCATAATATTGTATTATTCTTTTATGGTTATAAGAAAATACTGTATGTAGATAAATCAGTTACCATGAAAATAATTTCCACCTGGTAAATTAATTAAATATATTTGGACATTTCTGACACAGATTACGTTTAATAATAACTTAATCGAGTCATATTCAGTTTCACAAGAAGTTACTGTATAGCTACTAATAACATTGACTGAAAAAATCTCTATATACCTATTTTTCCATCATCTAACATTTGGTGTATATCATAATGTATTGTTTTATTGTCATAAAATTACATTTAATAATGACTTAATCGAGTCAGATTCTAGAAGTTCATAAAGGGTGTAAAACTGTAACAATACCTAAAAAAAGTTCTATGTTTCTCTTATTTTTATTATTTAACATTTGGTATGCATCATAATGTTCATAATGTATCATAATTTATTCTAGTTTTATGGTTAAAAGATAATACTGTACACCCTCTTACAGGTAACTAGTTCCCTTGAAAATCAGTTTCACCAGATTAATTTTTTTGACACTTCTGACAACTAATTACAACATAAATCAATTCCAGGGAATAAAAGCTGTTATTTGCTTTCCAGAAACCTGCTTTCGGGTTTATTACAGGACATACAGAATAAAAATGATGGACAATGTGGTCAGATTAAAACTCACCTTTAATGTGGTATGTGCCGTCATTGAACTGCAGTGTAAATATGTCATAAACTGAACGATTGGCATCCAGCGTATTAGAGTTCTTGTGGTGGCAAACATAACCATTCTCTCCCCTCAGGATCAGAATGGGCCTATTGATCAGCTTCAAAATCAACTGCTCGTCCTCACCTGAAGGAAAAAACAGGGCGACATACTGTATTCTTGTACATTTCTCAAATAACATTAGATTTGATTTAGATGTTTTGATTTTGTTTGTGGGTAGTATCAGTATGAACTCACCCACAGAGTCACTGACAGCAGCAAGCTGGCCATTTTTCTTGGTGCATACGTATTTTCCATTGCTGGCTCGCAGTGCCACCCGTCGACCGAGCCACACTATGTCAAACATGGTGTTGGCACCGCTGCACACAGTGGAAGATTGTATATATAAGTGTTAATAAAACATGTACACCCACAGAGAACAGGAGTAAATTAAATGGCTTTACAATTTCTGTTATATTACTGCTGTGTTACAGATGTTGTGGATGCATTTAATCACAGTTACATAATAGTAATGTTGCTTGCCTTCATGTCATATCTCATATAAGTGGAAAAGAATAGAAAATTTTGAAAGTAAAGCTAAATCTTACACTTCTGTGGCTGTTGACTGGATGCCTCCATGAGTGACAAGCGTCCAGTAATTCCCTTCATTAGTTCTGAATTTGCACTTTCTTGTGTCTTTATCAATTTCCATTTGAAATGTCTCCATGTCTGTCTCATCATCCTGATTGGCTGAGACACTCACTCCTGTTGAAACACAGAGAAACAGAACATAAGACAAAACTGTTATTCATTGCTTTTCATTTAAAACAGGCATATATGGGAGAGCAGGGCATTTTGGCTTATTTATTTAAATAATGTTCAGAATAAAGCTTTGGAATTGTGCCTCAAACATATTATTAACAGTCTTATTTGATATTTTATAAGTTAAAACATATTTCTCAACCTTCAATTCATATATTTTATGTGAACTTACACTACAGTTCAGAGGTTTGGAGTCAGTAAGAATTTTTAATGATTTTTAATGATTTGAAAGAAGTTATGCTCACTGATGCTACATGTTTTCTATTTGAATATATTTTAAAGCTGAATTTTCATCAACCATTACTCCAGTCTTCAGTGTCACATTCAAAAACCATGCTGGAAAAAAACCATATATCTAATGATTTCAATGCTGAAAACAATTTTTAAGTTGACTGTTAGAACAATATGTAACATGCTTTTCCGAGGACGTTTCAAATACATCTGCTTAAACAAGATAGCGTGTGTTTGTTCTGAACTTTCCCCTAGTTTGGAATCCTGAAGGGAGAAAAAGCACCAGCATGATTAACTTCACTGCCACGCACAACAGGCATCAACCTGACTCTGAGCCCTATTCTGGCGCAACGTCTACAGCGGACCATGTTTATTTAAGACTCACATCTATAGTTAATGGAGCCCAAACATGTCACTCTGCTGTCTATAAACATCCTTTATTTCAATGCAAGATCACTGATGTTTTGAAATGAGAAGGTTTACTCATTCAGTCACGATGACAGATTCATTCCGAGTCACTGTATTATTTGTAACGTTAACATTTACACAACAAGACCACTGGCTGTGGTCTGAAACATTATTTATATCCAAGCCATTCATCTTGATTAAGCTATTGGGTTGTTTAACAGATGTAGACTTTGTGTGTTTCTATATAAAAAAAAAACCTTGTGTATTTTTGTCTATGTATCTAAAGTACATTTATGCATTCTTATTCGCAAACAACACATTACCATTCAGTGCAGTAGGACAAAACCGCTTGTGATTGTATCTTTCCCATTGCACCGATAAAACCTTGGCATAGAAACCGCGACCTTGGCAGGGTCAGAGGCCTCGCTGCACCCCGCTGGGTTTCTATGCCAATTAGTTCTGGGACTTTGTCATGGCATTCATTAGTCCAGAATTTAAGACGTAGCTGTGTTCAAGAAACATCTTCAAAACAGGACACAAATGAACCAAGAGAGTGCTTTACTTGCAAGTGGCAATCGCAAGTACGGTCAATCAATTCACAATTTTGTTTAGGTTAAGAGACTGTTAAATAGTTCAAGTTTGAGGTTAGTTCAAATGTTATTTGCTATTTATTAAAAGTATTATTTGAAATGAAACATGTATATGCACTACTATTCAAATAAAGTCTCCTATAAAACGTAAAAACAGTACTATTCTCAAATATTATTACAATTTTCTATTTGAATATACTTTAAAATGTAATTTATTCCTGTGATGTAAAGCTTAATTTTCAGCCTCCATTACTCCAGTCTTCAGTGTCACATGATCCTTCAGAAATCATTCTAATATGATGATTTGGTGCACAAGAAACATCTTATACTTATCATTATCAATGTTTAAACAACTTTTGCTCGATGTTTGTTTTGTGATACACTACCATTCAAAATTTTGAGGCAAGTAAGAGTTTTAAAAAAAGAAGAAATTCTTACTTTTGTTCACCAAGGACGCATTGAACTGATCAAAAATGGCAGTAAAACATTTATAATGTTACAAAAGATTATTTTTTAAATAAATGCTGTTATTTTGAACTTTCTGTTTATCAAAGAATCCTGAAAAATGTGTCATGGTTTCCACAAAATTATTAAGCAGCAAAAACTGTTTATAACCAATATAATATATTGGTTTAATGTGGTACAATTTAATATTCTGGTTTAATTTCACAATATTACTTTTTAACTGTATTTTTGATCAAATAAATGTAGCCTTGGCGAGCATAAAAGACTTCTCTCAAAAACATTTAAAAACCTTATTTAAAACTTTTGGTAGTGCAAGTAATTTAAAATCATAAGGCATATTTAAAAATATCTAAATTAATTATCATAAAATTGGTAAATAAATCAATAAAACTATTGTATATTATTTGAACTTCTTCAAAGATGGCAGCCAACCAACTTTAAGAGGTCTTCAAACGCTTTTCAAGATAAGAACTTTTGTCTGGTAGGGCAAATAAATGATTGAACTGCATAATCAAACAAAACCGACAGCATCGTGCAAGACAGATTGTCGTGGCTAAGGCTCAAAGTGGATGTATCCGAAAATATCCCTTGATCATTTTCTTAAGCCTTTAACAGGCCAGATCCTGCACCTTACCCCCTCCTCCCTCCACCCTGTCATCCTTCCTGCCCCTCCCCTTCTAATGCTGTAACCTCTCCTAATTCTCAGCATGCAAAGAGACACAAAGTTGCACCGTAGGGCCCAGTAAGCAGCTTTTTGGAGTAGCGTATGTACAATCCTCCATCTCCGAGGAAAACCAGTCGGGAGGCTGAAGTAATACCATTGCTTCAACGGAACTCTGCAGGGTGCCTGAGACATGCTGGGAAAGAAACCAGGCCTATCAGCAGAATCTGCTGCCATCGATCACTCCACCGTGGAATGTTTTTTTTTTGTTGTTGCTAGGATTTAGGTTATCTGTGAGCTTGTGTTTCTCCCTCTGCCTATCATTTTCTCTCACACTGCATGGACTACTTTTACAAATTATCTTGGCCCATCAATAGACACTACCTGGTCTTACTTTGGAATTGGGCTCTATAATCCGATTCCTAATGGATTTAAGTGATAGAAACATGTGGTTTGCAGGATTAAGACAACACAGTGTTAGTGCATTGTTTTTGATGGAACCACAACTACCAGCCAAAGTCGCCAAAAACAAAGTCTCGTTTCTAATCAAGACAAAATCAGGGATAACGAAAAAGAAACAGCTTCAGATGTTTCTCTTTCTCAGATCAGACATCACTCTGCTGCAGCGGTTTTCATTTCTGCGGCCCGTTACACTTTATTTTCCAATTTCACGTCTGACTCTGCTTTAGTTTTGCACCAAAAATAGAAGAAGAGAGGCCAGCTGGGGCAGGACACTCTATCTCCTCTGTTGATCATTCCTCATCCACGGCATTGTGATTACTGAGCTCAATCCTGAACTCCTGCGAATGACCTCACTCCCATCACAGAATGCTCCCTCTCAATTTACCAACCCATTTCTGTGGTATGGTAACAGTACCCAGAGACAGAGACAGTGGAGACAGTGAGAGGGCCTTCTCAAAACTGGGGCAAGTACATTGCTGCATGCGTACCAGGTCAAATACCTATTGGAGAACACAAGAGAACACTACAAAAGGTGACTACAGTATGCATAGGTTTTGGTTTAACATGCATGTATACACTGGGGTTCAAAAGTCTGAGGCTACATTGGAAATCTGGAAAAGTAAATACATTAAAAACATCTGGAGTGCATGCATTCACTCATGTTGATAATACAATTTGTCATAAAAAATTTTTTTTTAAAAAAAGATTAAATTGTAAAAATGCAAAATATAAGCATTTCCACTAGTGGTCCCAAACATTTGGATCCCATTCTATGTTCTGTTGACTTAGAAGTATTCGGCCCAAAACTAAAGCTGTGATCTCCAAATGTGCCAAGACAGTCTGAGATTAATTTTTAATGGTAAAGTGATGCCACAATCCACTGTCTCACATTTTGTTAGCTTCTTTTCTTTTCTTTCCTTTCCTTTCCTTTCTCTATATCTCATCCTTTGTGCTCATCTCTTTTTCACCTTCCAGGCCGGATTAGAATGCTCCAGGGAACACTGTGGAGGTGATGAAGAACATGGTAACAGATCCACCCGTCTGAGTGCATGCCATCTTTCCGACTCAAGAATGTGTGCCACACAACATGCACCATAGCTGCTGCAAAAAAGTACACCACAACAAAAGCAAGCGAATAAACATTCATATCTCAGCCAATAATAGCGATATTTCTGAAAAACGACCATGCAATGTTACTACACATTATTGATTAAAAGATCATCTGTGAATTTGTGTTGCATCCCAGGGCGAGAGGCCTGGGGTTTAATGAACGTCAGACCTGCAGAGCTGATTGGCAGTCCTGTCTGAAGGCATCTCTGGTTCCCTTCATCATGTAGAGACTCTCTAAAAGAAATGAACTGCTTCATCCATTAGCAAAATTACTTTACCTAATTGCTTTTTGCACAGAATGAATGTGCAATAGATGGGGAGAGATGCTTCTCGTTCATTAAGAACAAATGTTCCATCTGGCCTGTGTCATTTTCCCTGTCTTTTTTCACCCATAATGAAATGCCTGGATTTTTTTTGGTAATATGTTGATACTTGATATTTCCTAATGTTGAATCGACACTGAACCATTTGAAGCAAAAGAAACACACCATGTAGGATTCATAATGTGTGACTCAAATATCTCACATCTTAATTTTGATTACAATCCAGAGCTTTTGACTATGGCTTCAGCTGCTAACATTGAAGGCCTCACAATTTATTGGAGGATTTGTATAATAGCTGCCCTGCAACCTACTTAGCTGGTAAAATTAATTCAAATTCTTTGTGCTGGTGCACATGCTTTTCTACCACAAACTAACTTTTTGAATGACATTAAATGACTCTATCCCATGAGTAAACTAAACTGACAATACAACATCATGTCCTCCTCAGAGGAACTGCTGCTAAAGTCTGATTTACGATATTTTAACAGTAACAATGACAAAAAAAGCCATACCGTCCACCTGTCCACACCCATAATGCATTATGTCTCTATTCATTGTGATTTTGTGCCTGATCTTTCTTCTTCCTCCTGTCTGTCTTGTTCTCTTTTCTGCTGTATACTTTCACACTTTCCATTGTCTCTTTTCCCCCTATTGGTTTTTTTTGCCTGTCGGGCCAAAACCCAACTGCTCCCGAAGGACTCTCTGATTTGCGTCCCCATTGTAGCCCAGCGCATTGCATGGTCCCCAGATAAAGAAATGCGGCGGAAGGCTTGTGTTTCTGAAAGCAGACTCCACCATCATTGAAATGCCCCTGTCCACTCAATTATTTATCTCACCTTGCCACTAGTGTGTGCATGCATGTGGACATGTGCATGTGAGTATATCAGAGCATATTCTTCCTATTTTGTTATATAAAAATACTAACTTCAAGTGCATCACTCTGTGAAAAATTCTGTGCAAACACATGCAAATCTGTGAGAATGAAAACGAGCGTAAGACTGAGAGAGAGAGAGAGATGGATGAGTGTACTGGAGAGGACAGGATCTGTTACTGACCCAGCTTCCTATGGTGGATATTCAAACCATTCAGTTTCTCCATTAATTTATCTATTGCAGGTGGCTCAAAATGCTTACCAAGAGCTCTGCACTGGAGATAATGGATAATGTTACAGCATGCAAGATTTACATTATAGAACTTAGTAGCTCAGTCAAGACAGGAAGCTACGATTATGCAGTGTGTTTGTTAGCAGAGCACATAGCCAGCGAATAAAAATCGTCCACGTCTGGCAGATTAATATTGGCCTACTCAGCTGAAAAGACAGCTGCCGTATATTATTTCTATGAGGTCACGATCATGGGCGTGACTCAGTGTTCACCTGCTCTCCAGGCTAGTTTTCATAGATTTGACTATGTATGCATAGTTTGCAATGCAGCTGCAATTTTGCATGAAGGGTATTTTCATGCACTGGTGTGCTTGCACATAATATCACTAATGAGGACCGAAACGGACAGCAAAACAGTGCAAATTATTCTCAGACTACTAAAATCATATTGTTTAGCATATTATTCAGTCTGAAAATTCCATTTTTCACAGAATCTTTCCATTACAATCAACATTTACATGCTTTAACTCCATACTCTAGATTTCTATATCTGGTTACCCAACAGGTATTAGAGGTACTTAATAGATGTAATGAGGACTCACATCTGTTACACAAGACGCCACAGGAGTGCTAAGGGACAGGGACAAACCTTATTTTGAGAGTTCCCTTGAATCTTCTTTGAAGGGATAGTTCAGTCAAAAAATGAAAATTCTGCCATCATTTACTCACTCTCATGAACCTGTATGACTTGCTTTCTTCTGTGGAACGTAAAAGACAATATTTTGAAGAACGTTTCAACTGTTTTTGTCCATACAACAAAACTCAATATTGTCCAAAACAACATTAGACCCTGCGTCTTTCATTGTACAGACAAAAAAGACTTAGCCACACAGGTTTGGAAACGACAGGTGAGTAAATAGAGACAGAAGTTAATTTTAAAGATTGTATCGACTCAATTCTACAGCTAAAATGAGGCTAGTCGCTGAAGCATGTGGACCTCCTGAACGTCAAAAGAAATTCAAGTAGCACCACTTACCTTGTCGGATGGAAACAAATCTGTTATTGGCAGCCTGAAACACCACTTGCGGATGGCTTTCCTCAAGATCAAACAGCTCGTCTTTGCCGGGTTTGGAGCAGCGTCCAGAGCGCAGAGTTCCAGTGGGCCCCATGGGGGTCAAGTACTTCCCCTCACAGTCCTTGAAGGCCAACTTGCCTGATTTCAGTTCCAAAGTGTAGCCTGTCCCACGGCCATTTTCAGAGGATAGTTTCCCATCATTGCTCAGAAAGCGGCTGTCACTGGTCTTAAGACAATATTTGCCATCCATGTACACAAGAGTTAGAAGAGCATCCACACCCCAAGGGATGTTACTGTCCACAGCAATCTCTCCCTCTGGAGATGCTAGATGGGCGTAGCGTTTGCGGGACACACTGAGTAGATTGGCCTGTGGGTGCAGGGCCAGGTGCATGGCCCATAGTTCTGCCTCGCCAATGGTCTGAGCAAAGCAGGATAAATAGTCCTCTGAACCTCCGAAGAAGCGCAGATATGGCTCGGACTGCAGGGCCCAGCGCCCGTCTGACTGTGCTACAATCAGAAAGCGGCAGTCGTTCTCTTTGGTTTCAGCTTCACAGCTTACCTTGCCATCTTTGTCGGAAGCCAGGTAGCGCCCCAGGTGACTGCGCAGGTAGACCACCTGACCGTCCTGCTCATCCTGCTCCAGAGTCCAGATCTGCTTCTTCTTTAGACTCGGAGCTGAAGCGTTCACCTTGAAGCCAAAGGCCTCCGCTGTTAGATAGCGATTCTCATAATTAATAAGCCCGAATTGTAGCTTGAGGGCTTTACTGCCATTGGAGGGCATCCTGGCTTATAACCCAGATGGAAGCCAGAGAGTATTGAAAGTCCAGAGAAGAAGCTGAAGAGCCTGCAGACTTACAATGTTAGCTCCCCTACTTGTCCTGATTAATTTGCTTCCTATTGGAGAAGAGTAAAGTGAAGTCCACTTAGTGTAGCGAACTCTTTTCAGATACAGGCCTTAACTTTCTTTAGTAGACTGCTCCTAAATTCCTCTTTTGGTTTTGTTCTTGGTCCTTGGCCTCTCCGCTCAATAAAAACGGCGTCTTGCTCCCCGGAGAGCTTGCAGAGGCTCTGGAGATTTTTTCCCCTGTGTTTCCTAATCAGATCAGATTATAATCAGGAGGACTCAACACTTCAATCCAGAGAGCCGCTGACGTCACCCTGATCCCAACGGTTCCTTTTCCTCTGTGCCTCTTTCACTCTCTTCCCCGTCTCATTCCCTTTCCTTCTCAATTTACCTGCGTTTTTCTGTCCTCTCCAGTGGCTGCCTTTGGGACTGCTGATCTCTTAAAGAGATGCTCCAGACTGAGTCGCACTGTTTTACTTCTACTTCTCGATGCTTTACTTGTCTCAATCCATCGGGTTTACATCTCATTAGTTTGTCACCTCCTTGTCCTCTTCTAAGTCACTTTACTTGAGTCACATCCTCAGAACTTGTGCGTCCCTTAAACAGACAAATCGTTCTCCTCCGAGACTTCGAGAAATTGCAGCATTTCACTGTGCAAGGTGCCCACTATTTGCCAGGCCAGCTTGTGCCAGGTCAACAAACGCCACCTGAAGTACAGTGCAGCTTTTCAGGTATACTTCAACACCTTTTCTACCTCCCTTTCACCTGTTGTCCTATCCTCTTATCTTTCTTTTTCTACGTCCTTTCTCCTGTCTCGCTATATTGGACGTATTCTTACACTAGAGACCCTTTATGGAGGCCCAGTAATCCACCCGTTCTATAGTGCTCCTGCTTTTGTCCTCCTCCCCAGTTTCTAACTCTTTGCTGATGGCGCTTTGACACAAAGCTGGGTAACCAGAGCCCTCCCCCAGCACCCGTGGTAGTGGCCTGAGAGGGGGATCGGCTTTCCAGTGTACACTCAGGATACAGTTACACGACTTCTCTGATTCCGAGCTCGGTGGGTCATCTTTATTACGGCGATGTGTGCATGGGTGTGAGAGTGTACTTGGAGGTAACAAACAGATGCTTATTCAAAGATGCCTGACATGTAGCCATTGAAGACCAATTTACTGTGACTGAACACATCTCTCTAGCTCATTTCCAGTCACATAAGTTGTTTGCTTAGCATTTCACTGGCCGTGTAGCCTCATGTTTGCATAATGCTACACATATTGTCGATCCATTTCAAATCCCAAGCATGTTTGTTCGAAAAACAGTCTCCTCCACAGGCCCCTAATCTGCCTTTCAATGATCCAACTCTTTTATTAGACCAATCTAATCCACAGCAGCCCCAAACCCCTCCTCCTCTCCTTGGGCGCGTCTTGGACACAGAACCTTCCATCTGTCGGGGACTGACTGTGTATGGGACGGGTAAGCCTGAACCACACACACACACACACATATACACACTCTTCTAAGCACGGGAACAATAAGACATCCATTAACCATTATCGGCTTTGGCAAATCTATCCTTTGTTTACATTTGTTTGAGAACCTCTAAGCAGAGATGTTAACCTTAAACATGCACTATGACCCTTACATTTAAATTTACACTTTTAAATTGTTGTCAGATGTTTTGACATGATAAAACAAAAGTAGAAGAAATTGCATTCATTAAGTTACAGTGAGTAGCTAAGGATTTAACTGCAAAATCCAGTCAAGCAGAACACAGTACCTTGTTGCAACTGATGTGCCTTCAATGGAGTACTACAAAGACTGAGTCAAAAAAACGTCCCACTGGCTTCAGAAAAAAAGCTGAATTATCACACACAAAAACAAGTGTTTATATATTATCAAAACTCAGTAATGGTGGGAAGCATCTTTAACCTTGTCACCATAATCAAATCTCTCTTCACTTAGGCTTTCTTCAATGAGCTGAGAGCTTGTCAATAGCAAGCAATCCCCTTAACAGCCTGACTGACATTTGGGAGCTTTACACTTTCAAAGAGAAAAGCTATCATGACCTGTGAGCCAGGTTAATTATCCTGACTGCAAATACACTGACGCAAAAACTCCCATTACATCACTGACGATATCTTTTTCCACATGTCTGAATGAATGTATGAATTATGGCTGAAGAGATAGGAGATTTCCAGATATATGAACTTTTCTTCGGTGGAAGACAAATAAAAACGAATGGTTGACAATATGCCTAATATGGAAAGCACGTTTCAGAGTATCTATCCAAAATTTTCTGAATGAAAGGAAAGTACTAGAGTGTGCCACCAGAGGGAGGCAGAGTAGCAGAAATTTACCAGAGACATGAGGAAAGTTTAGCATTATAAGGTTTTGTACAGTAATCAGATTTATTTTTTTTTCTGTCCCCGGGCTCCATTAGGAAGCTTATAATCCTACAAGAATTAACCACAATATATTCAACAGGGACAAAAAATGCAGTCTAGTTTGCATGTTGGGAAGTCCTCACTGCAAAAGAGAACTGTCCAAACAATATGAACAGGAAGTAAATAACATTCAAGATGAATTATACATCCCATAAAATGTCTGGTTACTAATCCCCTGAAGTCATTGTTTGGGCCCCTTAGTGTCATTTTTACATTTAATTACCACAAGATTTGTCTGACAGTATTATTTCAGCCCCCAGTCGCCATTCAAAACATCTAGTCTAAGCACAACAACACTATTACCACCTCTTTTATTTTTGTTGGGATCCAGCTCACAAGTGTATTCCCGTGGTCCATTACCTAAGTCAGGCATGACTCTATGCAACACAGTATTGTGCGTGTCCACGCATGACTGTGTGCATGAGTGTGCTTACGTGTGTGTAGTGTGTCTGGTGCGGTGGTACCTCTTGATAGGCAAGCAGATGTTTTTGGGAGGCCAGCGCTGCCAGGTTGAGTCTGAAATGGTTCTTTAGAGACCATTACCCAGCTCCTCTGATGGCAGTCAAATAGCTATCATTACTACGCAGCCTGGGGAGGGAGCACGATTGTCAGGGAGAGAGAGAGAGAGAAAGAGAGAGAAAGGAGGGGAGGGGGTGGAAGGAGAAAAAAGCTTGAGTTTAAAAAGGAACATTTCAGAGTTAACAGCCCCCCAGCTTTTTCTACCCTATTAACCGCAATGCTGCTATTCCCCTGCTCTGTCGGGAGCAACCCTGCCATCCCCAATACCACCAATATACGTAACACCCTTCTTTCTTGCTCTCCTTCTTCTTCTCTCTCACTCTACCCGGCCTCTTCATCATCCCTTTCATTTTTATCCCGTCTCCCGCACTCCCCTTAACCTGTGATCTTCTCTTCCCCTTCTTCTCTCCTCCATCTCACCCCATGCTCAATTTTTTCCCACCCTCATCTGCTCAACTGTGAATTCTGCATCTTTGGCTCTGTAACCTTGTTTTATCCTGTCATCAGAGCAACAATACCATGTTTCAGTTAAAATGTGGCTGAGGTAGTTTGTTCCCTTTTTTATCTACACTAGTACTCCATTGAAATGAGGTATTTTAGAATGACTTGTACTTGTTTTTCCTCAATTGAATTAATTGCTTCTGCTTGTATTACTGTTGTTTTTCATTAAAAAAATCTTTTAAATGAATAAATGCAATTTTTATGTATTTTTTCTTTGTTTATCCACATTAGTGTATTATTTAATTTTTTTATTGTATCTACTTGCATTTGTTTTCTCTCTTGCATTAAGCTCTTCTGCTTTGTAATTCTCTTTTATAATTCGCTTTGGAGAAAATGTGTGCTAAATGAATAAATGTAAATTTAATGTATTCTATTTCTTCTTTTAGCATGAGTCATCTGAACAAAGATGGAGAAATCCAGACCAGATCAGCACAGGGTTGATGGCTGAAGATGCCACCAGAGCTTTAGCGTACAGCTGCAGTAGCCATGCATCTGTGGGTGACCTCCTTGTCCACCACGGGAGCAGCTAAATTGTATGTCTGCTGCATAATTCATAAGGGGTAAACGGGAAAGAGCACCTTCCATCAAATGCAGTGCTTGCGCTGACCTCTAGGTGTCACTATTGCTTTACACGTTGACTTGAAGGGCTCACCAGGGTCCCTTCTTGAGAAAATAAGAGATTAATGCTCGGTTTGTCAGACTTGGTGCCTCTGTGACTGTGAGCATGATGGGATTATACTCACTTGACTATTTTTAATCTTTGTTTTATAGCCCCCCTCTAGAAACAGGACCTTCCAGTCAAAGAAAGATGTGAAACCGGAGTCAAGCAGTTTCTACATCTTAACAGCAATTAAAGGTGCACTAAGTTTTACATATAAAGAAATACCATTAAAATGATTAAAAAGCTGTTTTATTCTGCATGGGGTGGGTTGCTTCTTCATGGGCGCCACCATACTGTGTCATGCAACTGACCAGATTACTATTAGGCCTACTACTACTACTACAACTAATAGTATTGTGTTGACTCTCTATAGAGAACTAATCCAGTGCTCAAGAAACAACAAAACTACAGATACAAAAACAGAGTGTGAAGCCACGTTTAGCAAACAAACTTCATGCATCCAGGCCAGTAGGTGTCAGTATAAAGTCCTGAAGCACTCAATGTTTTTTTAATTTTTGGGTGTGATGCTAAAAGTAAATGTAAACTAACTGAATGCACCTTTAAAAGTCATCAGTGTAGGCTACTACACGATTTCGGACGCTTTTATAATCAACGGTCATTTTCCCACGACTCTGTTGAATTTATAGTCAAAACGCAAGGGAGGCTTGGCGCTAAATATTGCCCTCAACAATTTGGTCTGTTGCCTTATTATTACAACCTAGAATAGACCTATGCTTCCCCCTCAGTAGTGAGGTATTTTTAGATCTCACATCCGTCTATTCAATCAGACAGTTTATTTAAGAACATTTCATTTTGTGCGTGGGCTAATTGACACATCCATATCAACAGGACCCATGTAAATTTCATCCTAATGTAATCAAGCTAATGGTTTATGGCCTAATGGATGCAGATTATAAAAAGAGGATGGATGTTTTATATACAATTTGCACCTAAACTTCGGGCCATTTATTTTGCTGACAAGAAAATGCTTCCCAAAAAGGGACTTGGATGAGAAATGCTTCATGAGGCAGTCACAGCAAAAAAAAAAAAAAAACGTGTGGCAGGAATGAGTTAACAACGCAGATGAATAAAGAACTGTATGAAACTGCCAGCCAATCCGTATTGAGATTAACACTTCGGACCCAGATGATTGGCTAGAGCGGATTCAATGCATGTTCGTTGATAAGTGCAAGATTCCTGGCCCACGTGGGTCGCGTTACCGTTGCGGAGCTGCCATTGGCTGAGAGGACTTCGCGAAGCCCCTCCCCAGCCACTTGATTGGCTTCACACTTCTCTCCCTCTCTTGTTCTCCGTCTGCGGAAATACCCCTGCGCGAGTTGGGAGTCAGCGCGAGCGCCTTCGGCTCGTCGCTTCGCATCTATCAGAGAGCGCGTGAAACTAACACGGTTCTGACATTTGGTGCCGCACCTCTTAACAACCTTAATATGATTTCCTTTAAAAACATGATTATTAGATATGATATTTAACTCTATATTTTCCGCCTTTGCCTGTCTGGAAACACCATACGTGTAGCCCGGGGTGTTTTATTTCATCCTGCTTGTGCTGCAAGGAATTACTGGAGTCAGATTCTCTCTCTCAGTGTTGCTCCCATGCATCCCGTTTATTCTCGGCCAGTTACAGGTTATATTTCGCTGGCAACATACAAATTAGATGGGACATTATAGAATGCATCAAAGTGACGTGCGCCTGCAATTACACGTTGGCCATATAAAGTAGCTTGATCAGACCAGAATCAGAAAAGTGCATAACTGTTAGGGGGTATTTACACATGGTTACTGAATTTTTACTGATTTGACAAACCAGTGTAAATGCCCTATAAGATGCATTTGAGACTGATAGCAATCTGATCACTGATCAATCTGAGACACAAATCAGCCAAATGTAAATGCATGTAGTTCAGGCCATATAATTCCTAGAAAAGCTATCAATTAATATTCCCATGCATCTCAGCTGCACTTGCTCAACTGGTGCATGACACTGTAAGCATGCGGTTCTTATGGCAAAAAATTTTTTTTTACATAAATCATCTGAATTTGCCATGTGACTAACAAATATCAAAAACATTAGATGATGGCACTGTCCAAAAGCAACAACAACAAAAAATAAATAAATAATTAAAATAATTTCACATTTTACAAAAAATATCATACTTAGATATATTTGAATGACCTTTTCCAAATTGTTTCAATTTGATGATTACTTTCAAAGCAGCTGGCAAACTGTGGCATTAGGATGGTCTTTCAGTAACACAGGACAAATTTACACTAAACATACAATAACATCACATGCATTTTCAGGTGGTACAAGAGGATGAACCTCAAACGATTTTAGACTTGTTCACACCTGTATTTACTATTGTTCTATTTCTAACAGATGCAAACAGGGCCTTAGTGGTCCCTTACATGCCTGTCCATTTTAGTGTCCACTTCAGCTTCCAATAAAATGACAATATTGTACTTTGCTGGTGGGATGCAAGGCCTAAGGTCCACAGTGCATGGCGATATTTCCTGTGATGGTTGCCGTGGTGATCGTGTTCTTTTCTCACCAGTGTCCACTGGGTACCAGGTTTTACATCACGTCCGCCCAGTGGAAATGGACCTTGCTGCATGCAGATGCAGAACACTTGATTATATCAAATGCATTCATGCATTCTCTTTCTCAGTTTGCCCACTGTCCTAAGCAAGTATGCATGCAATAAGGGATGGTTTTGTGATTCATCATAGTCAAATGTCCTGAATTGTATTCTTTTTCACACACATGCACAATCCTGTGACTTGCACAGCGTAACACTGATGAGAATGCATGCACACTGGTGTAATTTACATATAAACACATCCATTAAGAGATACACATGACTTAAGATGCTTGGTCTGCCTCATTCTGAGTCAGACTAGTGCACGCACACACACACACAAACACATACACAGTCTTTGCCCATGCATTATCCATATCCTGGCTCAGACACTCTCATCACACACACACTCGCACACACACTCCCAGATGCTGCCCTGCTGTGATGCCTGAAGCTAAGCAAGCCAG
Organism: Onychostoma macrolepis; assembly: GCF_012432095.1. Taxonomy (NCBI): domain Eukaryota; kingdom Metazoa; phylum Chordata; class Actinopteri; order Cypriniformes; family Cyprinidae; genus Onychostoma; species Onychostoma macrolepis. Next base: position 8,729,250 of record NC_081166.1, on the reverse strand, counting down.
CAAGATTAATAACGACCCCTGCCTCCCGAAAGGCAGGGCAAAAAATACACTGTTTGCAGAGGGTCGAGAAGGAGAGGGAGAGAGAACGAGAGAGAGAGACTCTTTTTGTTGGCAGGTTAGTGCCATTCACTACCTCTAACACTCACAGACCCTCCCCCTGGGGCCGCCGACATGGATTAATGTGTTTAGTACAATTATTTCATTTATTACTGTCTGGGGCTTTTTTCAGATAAGAACATTTTTCAGGTTGCTAACCATTATTACCTCTAGGACTTGCCAAGCGCGGGGGCTCGCGGTCAGAAGCTCCGCTCTTTTGTTAATGCTTCTGCTAGCATCTGTTTCACAGCTTCGCTACGAGATTGAGAGGAAGAGCGCTCCATCTTTCTCCTCTCGTACATTTCTTTCTCTCGCATTTGCTTTACACAAAATCTGTACAATTTTGGTGTTTGTTAAATGTTGTACCTAATTCTCTGGACATTCCATTTTGTCTGACAAACTCTGTCTGCTGTTCTCGATGTATTTTATTCTTTTCTTTGGCTGTTTTAGCGGTGTAGTGTAGATTATGATTATGTGGAGCAGCTGTATTACTGCAGGATCCTCAGCAGGTAGTCCTATAGTGCTCACCGAACGGCTGCCACTCTGAATGATGATACCTGCTTCAGAGGGTGGCACAGTGCTTAATCTATCACCCTATCTAGTCAGCGCTAGCCCACAAATGTTCTCCTCCTCCCGTGCCTGTTTGTGTGCGTTTTCTGCCTCAAACCATTTCCACTATTTGGCCCTTGTTCCACTTATTGTACATTGCTAATATAAGCTCCCTTAATATTAATTTATATTTAGCCAAGCGTTCTTTGACTACGAATCAACCATCCTATCAGTTTGAATGTGCCCGATTGAGGCTGGTGATGACATCTGAGAAGGTCTCTGGCCTGCTACCTTTCCCCTTCATCAACATTTGTCTCTTCATTGCTTGTTCCTCCTCATCTTGGTTTGTTAAAACAGGGGGTTTCAAACTTTTTGGTGCCAGGGCATATATGTGTACACACACACACACACACACACACACACACACACATATATATATATATATATATATATATATACACACACACACACAAAGAGAGAGAGAGAGTAATTATAGACCTATTCATCTTGTCTCTGAGATAAATGTTAAGCATGATATAAGGATCCTTATTAAATAGTTGGCTTTTATGTTGTCACTGGTCTGAAGCCAAAGCAAACATTGTATCCATATTAACATATTATCTGGAGAATATTTATCTTGTATTAAGCTGACAGTGTAATTTTTCTACCCACTGTAAGAGTAATGTTACATGTATTCACCTTAAATTTTTTTTTGTCAGTAGAATAAAATAATTGTGATGATAATAATACTTCAGAAAGCAGAAAATAATAATAGACAAAAATACACTTATTATTGTTATAATTACTATTATTTTCTCTTAAATTAACATACATACATCTCTTAAATATAACCCATCTTGCAGCCCCCCAGTGGACCTCAGTTTGAAAACCACTGTTTTAAATCACAAAGGACACACTGTAAAAAATGGTCAATTAGTCATGGCAACATAAGGTTTTCCATTACTTTAACTCATCAAATTAATTTAACCAATTTCAAACCAAAGTTATATGAGAATTCACTTGATATTTAAAGTCAGTTTAATATAATTTAAATTGAAATGATTTGTACAGCCAATTTGATTCTACTTAAAAATATAAGGCAGCAACTGACATTTTTCACAGTGCATTCTTAAAGCACAATACAGTGAAATATTGCTACAAAAATGCCACAAGGGGCTTGATGAGGTTTCACTCTTAGAGGAGACCAGAGGATGAAAGTACTGTAGGAATTAAAGCAATAGGAATTGCATTGAATGCTGATGGAAAGAGGCAGCTGGTGATTATGGAAAACTGGTGGGATGCTCCACCCACTGGGTTGATGACATCACCAGCATCATCGTTCATGAGACTCGACCTGCTACGATAGTGTTACCATGGCACCTGCATGGATGGCGCCCTTTCTTTGGGTCCTGAGGGGTAAGAGGGCATATCCAGTCTGGGGTCAGAACCCTCACATCTCATCAATGTGTGTGGGGTCGTTTGAGGGGTAGAGGCGAGTGTTTGAGAAGATATGTGTGTGCGTATGTGTTAAGAGAGGGGGACTTGAGTGATGATGGGATGATACTTTGTCCTGTAGCCCTGTTCTCTGGACTGTGGCCGTCTTTCTCTGGCGTTGATTGAACAGGGGGTCACTGATAATGAAAGACACACACTGCCACCATCTATCTCCCAGTGTTGTTTTGAAGAACCCCCAAACGATTTGTCACGATCACCCTTCCCCCATTCCCTCGCTTTCTATCTCTCCATCTCTTGTCCTCCCCATCCTTTTCATTAATCACCCTGAAAAAGCCCCATCATATAACATTAGCCACTAAAGGGTCATTCTGGGCCTGTAGAAACAGTTCCACTCCTGTGCCAGGGGTATCATGGTCATTGGCATACTGTAGCATAATCCCAACGCTATAATTAGAGTTCTTGTTTTCATGTTCGAACAATAAAAACTGCTTACCCAGATGGCAGGAAGTCATGGCTTTTGCTCTGAATGAGGAAAACGGATTGCAGAACATGAAAAACAGGTATTTCCCAACAATGGAAACAATGACATGACACTCTTTCACCATCCTCCCTGCATGATTAATATTCTTTTGCAACACACATTGCAAGAGCTGACTTGCTCAGAACGTAGCAGGACGTCCAATACTGTCCTGTTGACAAAGCATCAAAATTCAAGGAACATTCCGGGTACAGAACAAAATACAAGCGACGGCCATTGTGGCATGATGTTAATTACGACAAAAATTAATTTCCTTTTTTTTAAACACATGAATTGAAATATTTGCTCTTTCAAAAGTATATCCACAAGATATGAACAATATGCATGGTAATGCTATTTCATTATGGAAAATCGCTTATAACCTTTTCTTGGTAAAGTTATATACAATTGTAGTTGTAACTTCATTGCCATGACAAGGTAATGCCACAAAATCACTGTAAAAATTATGATCTAAACAGTTTTGCAGCTCAAATAAAACTCAAGTTTTAACAAAAGTAAGTGCTTTTATAAAATAGCAATACTTCACATTCCTGCTTTTAAATCCTCTAAATTACTGGTGCCATTTACTTCAATTATAAGTACCTAAATGTAGCCTTGATTTTTGCTTTAAAAAAAAAAGTTTGAGTATTTTTTGTGATAACCAACATTATACCATGTATGCTGTCGACTGAACTTAACCTGAAATATTCTTAATTTAACCCGAAATTCTTAATAAAGAAAATGTACAAGTCGAAAATATTTTTTGTGGTAATGAACATTATACTACAAATGCTCTTGATTGAACTTAACTTGTGTTAAATCTGAAATCTTCCTTTAGGCATGTGTGAGTTGCAAAATCACATCTGTGGTCCCTGAATTTTCTTTTCCGGAATGTTTAAGTGTTCACTAATCCATATAACAGGATTTCAAATCCAGCTCAAGTACAGTTTCAAAACAAGGAAAAGGCTAAGATTACATGGCAATGCAAAAAAGCGCATTCCTATTGTCACTAGCCCGTTTGCGTACTCCCACATGTACATCTGGCTCGCTGTGCAACAGCAGCTTGAGATAATGACAAGAAAACAAGCGTGCCTTCAGCAGGACAACACATTTGCTTGGACCTACTAGGGTTTTTCTGCTTTCCCCCTCCTCCGTTTTCATCCTTTCCGACTTGCTTCCTTTTTTCTTTTCCTCTCTCTCCAGGCCCAACGTCTGTCACTGTGAGGTAGATAGACTGCACTCGTATCTTCTCGGGGGTCTAAATGCCACCTGGCACCATCCATGGATGGGCCAATCTATTCTCATTTTCCCGGCATATGCAGGGGGGCAGGTGGGTACAGCAGGAGGGATGCTCCCTAAGAATTCAACAGATAATAATGAGGAAAAAGGGTGATAAAAGAAAAAGTAATGCACAGAAATGAACAGCCGTTTTTTTTTTTTTTTCATGTGCACACGTGTTTTTCACATCACTGAAAAGATTTTATTTGGTTAGAGAAACTTGTAATTATATCAGAAAAAATGTAATTGTAGCTCTATTTCTCGTAACTGTGACTTTATATCTCTCAATTGTAATTTAATGTCTAATTTTAAACACACAATTATCTTTTTTTATTTATGTTCTGAGACAGCTTCCATAGTATATGACTGTACATGATGTACATGTTTTTTTTTTTGTTTTTTTTAATAAATATACATTTGAGATTTTCTCAAATAATTATGACTAAATATCTCACAATTTTATATGTTTTTTTACAAAAACATCTGCTCATTGGATATGCATCTCAGGTGCTCTGTGTGGAAATCAGACATATGATATTTTATTAAAAAGAACCAAACTATTAAGAATTTAGAACCACCATTTAGCAAAATAACGTGAATGAGAGAGAATTGCATGCATGTAATTTCCGTGTTTATACTTTTCCCATCTGTTGTCCTGAGAAAGATGCGAGAGTGCGGAGAAGCTTGAATGAATTCCAGCACTTGCCACAGCTGACATGCTCGTGCCATTCAAGACCACAAGCATATGGGTGATGATAGCCTATGAACACGCTTAAAATGTTCTCCATGCTTTTGGCCCTGGCACAAAAAAACAGTGGAGGCGAGATCCACTCCACTTCCATTGAAAACAGAACTACAGTGCTGAAAAGCAGTATCTACAGAAAGTCTACTGACAGTGAATAGCCGCAAGCTACGGTCCCTCAATAGGCAACACCACCATGCAAAAACAAACGCTCTTAGCATTCATGCACCTTTCAAGGGGCTCCCTGCTCCTTACCCAAATATTTGTCTTCCTTTCTTCCTATACATGTATTTATTTTGCTGATCAATGCCTATATACATTCATCAGTGTAGAACACCACCCAACCTAACACACACACACACATACACTTCCAGCTATAAAAGATTTATCACATGGTGTAATGGGGTACCTGGCGAACAGCATGAGCTGGTAATTAAATACAGGTCTGTAAATGTCACCGTTTTTAATACCATGGCAGCAGTGACGCTATTTTTATTTTTGTTTGGTCTTAATTGTCACCCTCGGTCTGCTCGTTACGGCCGTCCCTGCATTACACCGCCTCATCCTCACTGGCTTTGTACGACGGAGTGTTTCACATTTAAGAATCTCATTCAAAGGCCTTTGTCACTTCGACACACGAGAGGGTGGGAAAGCGAGAGAGAAAAAGAGCAGAAATTAGGAGTCAGAAGACTGATTGAATTAGAGTGTTGGATGGCCATTAAAAGCAGGACGTTTTGACAGGGCTGAAGCACACTAGACTACCTGGTGGGGAAGGCGAACAGGTTGTGGTGGCGGATTCTTGTAGCTGTGTATGGCACACTGAGGTTTGTTTGTTTTTAGCTGTGGACCTAGGAGAGAGCTGGCCATGTGCCCGGGATCAAATAGAGATGGAAACCTGCAGCATGTGCTGTGTGCTTGAGGGTCAGAGTGTGTAAAACACACATACACACACACAGATTAAATAAATAATGCTAAAAAAATAACTAGAGATTAACTTATGTTTAAGGGTGTTTTGGTTTACTTACCATTTCAGGAACACAGGTACTTCCATCTCCATGCATTCAATTACAGTTCATTTTTAGTCAAATAAACAAACATAACAGGTGAGTTGAATTAATGTTCAAACAAGCCTATAAAAATGGGTTGAAAAAAGACATGAAGCAAATAAAATGTAACAAATTGATACTATGAATAATGGGAACAATTTGCATATATACAATACACAATTTAGAAAGTTAGTTCACAAGTTCATTTAAATGGAATTTAAGTCCTGGCAATTTAACATTTCAGTTCAATCAAGAATTTTACCCAAATCATTTTAATTTAACAATTATTTAACAAAATATAAGAGGTCAAGTTTTATTTAGACTTTTTACATTTTGCCCTTCCCTTATAGTTGTAAGGTGGATGTACATTTTTAGAAGTATTTCATTTCTAAAAGAGTCTCTTTCACAAATGTGAGAGCTTATAACAAATACTAGCTAACTACTTTGAAGACTTATATTTAAAGATAATTATATTTAATATATGTAACTAACTAGATCATACAATTATTATTTTTTACATTTAGCAGATGCTTTTATCCAAAGCAACTTACATTGCATTCAAGTTACAGTTTTTACATTTTATCAGCTCTTGCTTTCCCTGGGAATCGAACCCATGATCTTGCCGTTGCTAGCACCATGCTCTACTATTTGAGCTACAGGAAAGCTTTTTAACCAGAATAGTATTTTTCTGGATCTAAAACAGCAAGGGCCTTTAAATAAATTATTTAAATACCTAAATCTAAACAGATTAATTAACTTTAATAGCTGCAAATGCAGTGATATTTTAGAAGCACAATTACAATATTTACTAATATTATAAATAGAAACTTCAATATATAAAATTGTAGAAAATAATTAAAAATAAATCCTTTATATATAAAAATTACTATACTTGTCAGTCTAAAAATGCTGGGCAGAGACTTTTTCAGACTTATTTAAGTCTGAAATTATTTGATATATTGATGCAAGTACAAAAACAGCATAATGAACTGTTGAAACATATTTCTAACATCATCCCACCAGCTGTTTATATTATTGTCCTGTGTGTCTTTGTCTGTTGTCTAATGACAATACGAAGCATTGCAAGAGCATTGCTGTGTTCCGCCATCTCAAACCGGTGAAAAGACAAGATTGCTTTTGTCCGCTGCAACGCTTCCCCCCTGACTCAAGTCTGAGCCCCCACCCTCTGCCAATTAACTGTGTGACCATAATGGATGTTGTTTGGCATGTTTTGCTGTGGGCAGATTGAATTAGCAGCCGGGTGGGGTTCGACTCTGAGCGATTTGAATGATTATCTTAACGTCTCTTACAGCGGTAATGAAACACAGTTATACGTTCCCTCAGTTCTGTTAAGAAACACACACACACACACACACATACCTGAGAGCCAATTCTTGATAAATCAGGCCTACGTGGTGCAAATGGGAGGTGAGGGAGGAAAAGAGGAGGAGGAGGGTGCTGGGAGGGGGAAATCAGACGATACACCGAACAGATGGATCCTGCGTTCAAGCACTTGAGTTCCTGATGAAGTGATTCTATTATGAGACACCCCCTTTCTTCAAGCTTTGTGAAATCTTGAATTGAATAAATGTATCATTTGGGGTGGATTTACCTCTCTCTCTCTTTGTATCCATCCAGCCTTTCCCCTTCTCCATCCGCTCTGTCCCTCGTCCAGAATCTCGAACGTTTCCTTCCCTCTCTGTCTGGAAAAGTGAGAAAGTGAAGGCTTGGAATCGAGGGTAACAGAGCACCAGACACAGCCCAACAGCTTTTAACTTAATTCTGTTTGCATATGAGATCAATTAGCTTTTCAACAGAGTTGTTTCACTGATTATTCACCCCTGTTTTCAATTACTCCACGCTGCTGCGGGATTTGCGGAAAACGGGGCAAATCCGTCCATGCTAAGTATGACTTTTCCTCCGGCTTTGATTGGAGGCAGTGTCAGGGTTTCTTTGCATTGACGAGTGTCTGCTCCTGATACTACTTCCTTCTGTTTGTCATCTACAGTGCTGCTGAAGGAGAATAGTCGCCTTGAGCAAGAGCCCAGCGCTGCGTGTTAATTTCAATTCACTTTACCCGGAATAGTAGGCTACGCAGTTGTCCCACAGGACAACCTTGATACTTGTTATTTGATTCCATCAGGTTGCCAATATTAAATAAACATTATTTGTTGTTGTTTTATTACTTTGAATATCAATTTATCAGTTGTCCATGGCTAAATTTGTTTTAATTTGTGAGATCTTCCAAGATGCTCATAAATCATCACCTCTAATGGATCTATAAAGAAATCAATCAGCCAAGTTGGCACATTTCCATAAGAAATTCAGAGTTTCATCAATTTTTCGTAATACAGTAAGTGCCTCGGTTCAGAGTAGTCTCACAGCTCATTCCCTGGGTTATAAAACACACCATGTTGCAGATTTAGAAACCCCAAACATACTGCAAATCAATCGTTATGAGCACTGCGCCCCGCATAAACGGAGCACATAGAGACCTTTCACGGCCTCCTGTGCATATCATCTCTCACATTATGCTGCAGGCCAAAACAGCATTGTGAAAGAATTCACGTAGCCATTTGCAATAGTCATTTTCTTCTGATATCTAACTCGCGCATAGATCGGCTAAGTTAGGGCTTTTTACATGCCTATTTGCATAGGTTCAGGGTTCAGGCTGCTTATTTTATGAAAACGTATGACTTCCATGGAAATTTGTGTGAGGTGGGTGTATATGTACATATTCAACAAACCATGGCAAAAGTCAATAACTGAAAGTTTTGATTCTCGCCAGCATGGTTTTGGCTGAAACTCAAGGGGGAGGTGGGGGGGGCTATCGTATGAGTTTCTGAATGCGCAAGACGGCTGCTTAGGGCTTTGCTGCCAGCCTTCTTCGGCATGCCCGCTGTTCCTGACTGATTGTCTGATGGGTGGGTGGGGGGCATGCCGGGTTAGCATTTCTTCAGAACTTCAGAACAGTTTACAACCCTCTGGCTCCACTGTCATCAGACATTTTTCAAAAACAGCTGTAAATCAAAGCGTTGTTTACTCAAGAATCCAGATCATCAATTAAAAGAGCCAAAATTAAGTAGATTGCATCTTTCCAAAGGTGTCCTCGCTAGGTCCTTCAAAAGGCATTTTTTTTCCATTGGAGCTTCACACAAACCCAACCCCCCACTCCCAACACCACAATATGTGTGCGTTTATCCCTTGGGGTTTGTACTCAGTTGATAACGAAAGGTGTGTGTGGTCAGTGCATGTGTGTGCATACTTGTTGATGTCTACTACTACAAAACCGACCACCTAGAGGGGCTATCAAGATGTAATTCTCCATTGAAGTCACCTGCCCAATGCTGGATCTTTGTGCAAAGTAAAGACGAGAAAAGAAAATACCCACCACCCTCAATGCGATAATATAACTTTTGAAAGAAAGAGTTGGAGAAATAGACTAGATCAGGTCACCCAGCCCACATCGCACATTTGTTCTAAACAGGTGTAATGATCCAGTGCTTTCCACACTGTTGGTGAGCAGAACAGGATTAGAATTGTTCAATACAGAGTGGGAATGAACAGACCAAGCAGTAACCGGCTGGGACACGGAGGCTCAGAATGACAGTAACAAGTGGTGGCGTGGACAGTTGGTGTTATAATTACATCACGAACGGGTCGTTAGTGGAAGGTCAGCACGTTCTGACACCACACCTGGCGACGGACCCGTCGAAAATGGCTCGGGATGATTAGCGCGCGCCAAACACACCTTGTTCAAATCCATTATGACTCTCAGCACGCTAAAATTGGAAAAGGGGTTCTAGAAAATCATTAAGAGCAAAATTAAAATAGTGAAGAAAATAATGGATCAGGCAATACGACAAAGGCTTCTGAAGGTGTGCTTATTATGGGGCGAAGCAACCCACGCAGTCCCCTCCGTCGTTTCTAAATTAACAGATGCCCATTTTAGAGGATGCCACATGCCATTAAAGCCATGGCAGTCCTGACTGCACTCATAAAGGTTTATTGCCACCAGTAAATGAAGAAATAGAGGCAAAGCTCACATGCAAAGACGTTCACCGGGGAGCCCACATCTGGATCTTAAATTGTTCCTCATTTGAATCGAATTTGCCATTCGATTCATGCCAAGAGATAACGGTCATTGATTTAGACTTACAGCGTAACGGGGTTTTCACTCTGACTTGGCTTGGAGCAAACAGAACCGATACTGACAGCCTGAAAGAGGAAAAGCATAAAAGCTAGTTCACTAGTTCACATTCCTAATTTATTTGTGTGCACCAAAAAGACACCAAAAATACATTTAAAAAATGCATAGTCATGAAAAATTCTAAATATAATAAATTAAATATAATTATTGTACTATATACTTGGTCTTCAAACTGTGAAGAGCAAGCTCATATATCTGGATTCTGGAACATATTAAATAGATCAAACCTTCACTATTTTTCATATGTATCACATGGAAACAGTTAAATTTTTTTTTTTTTTACGTATGGCCAGATTTGTCCTCTTCTTTTCATGGAAAATGGGGGTTAAAATGTATTTACATCAACAAAGCCCTTTAACCTGAAAAGTCCCTTCAGCTTTTGAGCAAAGTGTTTCCATGGAGACACAGTGAAGCCACAGGAGATTCCTCAATCGTGATAGTGCTATTAAAACAGTAACATTCCCAAATGGTTACATTTCCATTTTGCAAAGGTTATGATTGTTTAATTTGAATCTCCTTGATAGACTGCAGTATGATCTGCTGTATTCTGACTTCCAGAAAGTGTTGTGATCACTGTGTTATAAAACGGTTTGCACATGATTCACTGAACCTTATGTTATGTGTGATGATAACATATATGCTGCTACTTGTCTAAGTAAAGTGACATGATTTTGGACTGGTGGATGATAAAATAGGTGGGAGAAAAAAAATTCCATGAACTTTCATTTAAGGAGGGAGCAGAACATCCAACTTTGATTGTGTGGGTTCTTTTGATATGGGCGTGAGCAAGCACTACTTACAATTAATATCAAAAAAATTAATTTGCTTATTCTAAATAAGCTATGCTTGATTACTACAGAACACTCCTTCTGTGCATTTTTGCCACTGATCTCCTGAAGCAGACATACTAAAGGCCTCTATAAACTCTTACAGAAGTCAGACGGTGGGCCGTACTGTGTTGGTTATACAGGGGATAATGACAGCATAGCGGTAAACTGGTTTAGTGTGTCTGTCAGTCAGACAGTGCTGCCTCAGGCCCCCTGACACACCTGTGTTATGGTTAAACGTAAAGCCTGTTTTCACAGTGTGTGTGTGTATGCGGGGATTTGCTTAAGGGGGTTGGTGGGTCGGTTGAGCGGGAACTGCTGAAGTGGCAGGTGGAAGCTTTCAGTGACAAAACAAACTCAGTCAACATTTCTCTTCTCAGCAGTCCACTCAATCTTTTTGCACTCTTTCTCCACATTTCACTATCTGTCTTTATTTCTTTAAGCCCCCACTCCTTTATTTACTTTTCTTTATCTTTGTCTAAGTGAGTAAACAACTAAGAGCAAAACTACCAACTTATCTGGGCGTTCCTCAACTTTGGCCACTTTTATGACCCAAGAGCTGATTTCTATTAACAAACTGATTTCAACGTTCTTCTTTTTGTTATATGAAGGTCCTATAAATGTATGATATTTTTGTTATTATAATGCTGATTATTAGTTATTATTAAAATGCATTATTTCCAAGAAGTATGCAAAAAGTGTGAAAATATGAATTGTGTAAATTATTAAAGACACACTGCCACTCAAAAGTCTGGTGTCAGTAGGATTTAAAAAAAAATTATTCTTATTTTATATATATATATATATATATATATATATATATATATATATATATATATATATATATATATATATATATATATATATATATGTCTCTTGAGCACAAAATCATATTAGAATATTATCACAAGCATATTAGAATGATTTATGAAGGATCATGTGACACTGAAGACTGGAGTAATGGCTGCTTTGCCGTCACAGAAATAAATGACATTTTAAAATATATTACAATCGAAAACAATGATTTTAAATTGTAATAAATTTACTGCTTTTTTTATCAAATAAATTTAGAAAACATTTAAAATGTCACTCAACATTTTAACAATTTTAGATGTGGCAGAAATGACAATTTGGTAGACATTAAATGTCTACTAACACAGCTGCACATGTTAGTAGACAAATTAATAAAATTTAGTTTACAAAGTTTAGCTGGTAAAAAGCACTCTCATCATAGAGTAAAATCTCCAATAACAAGTTACTTTTTACATCACATATAGCGTGCACATCCTCGCAACCAAGTGAGGTATAATCACACAATAACAATAAAATAACAGCAATAAAGATACTTTTTCTAAAGGATAGCTTGACTCTAGCGACTTTAAATTCAGAGTATTTTGGCAAACTACATTTTCAAAGTAGCTTCTCCAACTCCATTTCTGTCTTTGACTCCCTCAGTCTCTGTTTTCTCCTCAGTGACTGTCCGTATCTTTTGCCCTTCTACGTTTGTCACTTAATCTTTGGCTCCATCGGTTTTAACTGTTTTGTCTCCATTTATCTCTCTCTCCCTCTTTATCTCTTTCATTCCATCCTTTCTCTCTCTCTCCCTCTCTCTGAGAGTGCTTATTGTAGTGCCTGAGGAGGACATAGACAAAGAGCGTTTACGCTTCCCTACCACCTCCTCTCTGTCTGTGCTTCCCTGAGGCGGTCTCCTCCACTATCACCCCCTCCCCTTCTCTCTCCATTTTCCACCACTCCCCCTGCCACTCTCACCAGGGTCCTGTCTCGCTCCTTCCCCTTTTTCTCTTGTTCATCGAACTCCGCTCTCTCCATGCTCCCCCTCCCTCCCGCAGGTCTGTTATTCTCACCATCTCGCTCCCTCCGTATCTATCGTCTCTCTCTCCGTTCCTCTCCCTGTGTCACCGACACCTCTGCTCCCTCGGCTCCCACAGTCACACTGACACACAGACACAACACACTGTAGGGAGGGTGAAACATATATGTTGCTTTAACGACAGCTCTTTATACATAAAATCAACATGAAAGCAAAATTGAGCCTAATTACTTTAATAGATGCTCTTATCTTATTGTGCAAAATTCATCAGTGCATATTAAAGAAAAAAATCTGTGTCTTCATAATACACTATCATAAATCAGGTTATGGGTTGCAAATAGGCCGATAATTAATTTCATCTATATATGTGAGTGTGTATTATAGTGTTCTGGTATATGTATGTGTATTATATATAATATTGTCAAATATAATTTAAATGTAAAATTTTGCAGAAATAAGCATGCACAATTAAAAACATAATATCGACCAACCCTGATAAATCAAATCTCTAATATCAGCCAATCGCCAATATTGTACTGATACATTGTGCATCTCTAAGTGATGTAAAGACAATTTCACAAAATACTATTCACGGGCCAATGTGTCACACTAATACTTCTCAATGTGTTGTTTCACACCAGGTGTGTCATTAAGCATATTGCACTGATTTACAGATCGTTGAGTAGAGTGGCATATACTGCGCGTGATGTTGTGCATCAGTCTTATGGCCCTGTATCTGAGCAGAAGTGATATTTTAAAATCCGCCATATAAAGTTTAATTTAGACATGTCTCAGGCAGAGGGATGTGCTGAGATGGACTACACTAGGCCCGGACAGCACCGAGACGGGACGGGAGATCAGCAGGTGGTTAGGGGGGGATCTTGGTTACACCCCCTTGGGAGCGAGTGACTGACAGCTTAACGTACTCCCATTAAAAAAGCTGTATGACATGTTCCACATGCTTGCTGTGGAGGGGATGGGGGCCTGTGTTTGTAAGCGACGGGAGAGCTGAACCCTAGGGAAGGCCGTATGGTTTCAAAAAAGACGAGACGGAGTGACTGAAACCAGCAGCAGTCGTCACAATGAACCCTATCACCCATTCCACAAATACAAGACATAAACTGAGACAACTGGCTGCTGTGTTCGGAAATAAAAATTGAGACAAAAAAGAGCATTTAAAGCCCACACAGACAAGAGTTTCTATTGTTTACAATGCGCAACCACTGGCATGTTCTTAACTTTAGATTGTACAATCATGTATAAAGTTCAGTAAATATGAAATATGACCATTACACCCACATTCATTTTCAGACCTTTGCAAAATGTACCATTTATTTGAAACATGAGAACTTAATGTGAGTGATACACATTGTTGCAGACTCCTGTTTTGCAACTCTCTGGAGAGAAATGCTGATCTTTTTAAGTGTAACAATTATGCCCCCTGTTTTGACATTTAATGTCTCTTAGTTGTGCAAATTTTATTTTCTTGTCATTTTTTTTTATAGTTAAAAATTATTTTAAGTATAGAATGAGAGGACTATTCTCAGGCAATATTTTATAACAAAAATAATTTAGTTTTTTTTTCTTCATTGCAATATTAGCCAATTTAATACATTTTATTTAGTTTAAAAAAATAAAATATGCTTTTAGCATGCTATTTTTATTCTTTCGCCTCTTTATACTCCTGAGAAAATATAGAAATTGAACTTCTGTTCAACTGATAATGTGACACGTTTCTTTTTAACACAATTTAAACATCAAAATCTGAAGGAGTGACACACCACATGCTTCAAAAAGATTCTCTCTGTAACTATCAATATTTATACTGTGTTTACATTTATTGGCTTGTATTGCTCCCGTACACCTTTGTTATAGCTGAATCTTTTTTTTTTTTTAAACAAAATTTCAATTTTCTTGGCAAAAAGTACAACCATTTTTTTTATTATTTTCAGTCACAAACCGGATACTACCAGAACACACTCATTGCATAATTACTTATTACCAGAACATCTATTATCTTTTTACATTCAAACTGTGATTGAGTTATACTTTATGAGTTATGAGTTAATATGAGTTATACAAAGTTATACTTTAGGGATAACAGTGACAGTGGTACTTTATAAGGCTACAACCACAAATTTGTGCATTTTAGGCTATACTGTACCTACATACTTGATGATAATAGATTAAGTATCAACCATTAAAAAAACTATATCGGTTAACCACTAATCTGAATACTGAGGGGAAATTTTCCCCTCAATGAGCTGGTTACAACCATGGTACTCTGGGACTGAGGTAAGAAAAACTGAATACATAAAATTTAAGTATTTTTTTCCTGAAGCTTTTAGGCACCGTTTCCTAAGAATGGTCTGGGAACATTGTCAGACTAATAAAAAAGCGATGTGAGATGTGACTGCAGACTTCTGAAGCACTATTGCATTGGTTCTTCTTGATTTTTGACTAATGTAGGTCTGAAATCCATGGCCTGGCAAACTGCAAGCTTGAAGTTTACCCTACGATATATCTCTGGAATCCACCAACTGAGTCCAATCTGCAGAGAGGAAATGACTCATGAGTTCATGGTAAACTATTTGCGTGAGAGATATGACACTCCAGCCTTCCATCACGAACGGCCTCACACTCTCTCATCATGAAAGAACTAGCCGTGATATACGAGAAGGTTACGTAGATTACGATGATGACAGAGATGCTGTTTGTTTAAAGGGCGACAACGGCTCAAATCAACCTCACAGAGTTTAGTTTTACTGAAGAGTGGAGCTCCTTACTGAAAT
This sequence comes from Onychostoma macrolepis, assembly GCF_012432095.1. NCBI lineage: Eukaryota > Metazoa > Chordata > Actinopteri > Cypriniformes > Cyprinidae > Onychostoma > Onychostoma macrolepis. The sequence continues at coordinate 8,713,907 of NC_081166.1, read as the reverse complement.
CTAACTGCGGATGCTTGTAACTCAAGCTTAGTGGGACAGATGTCGCCGAGGTGTAGTCTCAGCACTAAAGCAATTGTGCAGACAGTATGTCATTAGTCTCACTTGCTCCTTGAGAGTCAGATAACAGATTCTTTGTGATATAAATCAATCAAATTTACTCATATAAAACCAAGCTTGAAATAACTGCACAACATAATACAACGACCTCAGAAAGGACACTTAAAGGGATTGTTCAGCCAAAAATGAAAATTCCGTCATCATTTACTCATTTTCTCTCTTCTGCAAAACACAAAAGCAGATATTTTGAACAATTTTTCAACAGTTTTTGCTTATGCAATGAATATCAGTGAGGTCAAAACAAATCCCACTGATTTTCATTGGGTTACAAAAAAAGAGAAATTTAAAAAAAAAAATCTCTGGTGTTTCACAGAAGAAAGAAAGTCATACAGGTTTGAAACAACATGAGGGTGAGTAAATGAGTAAATTATTAAATAACAGACATATACCACTTAAAAGTTTTAAGCTGGTAAGACATTTAAATGTTTTGAAAGTCTCTTATGCTCATAAAAGCTGCATTTATTTTATGAAAAATACAGTAAAAACAGTAATATTGTAAAATATTATTAGAATTTAAACAACTGTTTTCTACTTTAATATATTTAAAAATAATAATAATAATAAAGCTGAATTTTCAGCAGCCATTTCTCCAGTCTTCAGTGCCACATGATCCTTCAGAAATCATTCTAATTACTTTGGTGCTCAAAACACATTTATTATTCTCAATGTTGAAAACAATTTGTTGATGAACAGAAAGTTCAAAAGAACAGCATTTATTTGAAATAGAAATCTTTTGTAAAAATGTAAGTCTTTTGATAAATGTAATGCATCCTTCCTGAATAAAAGTCATTTCAAAGTCATTTCTTAAAATATATTTGACATATATTTAACAATAGATATATTGTTCCACATTAACACAAAAGACACTTTCTGGTTGGCAAACATTACAGCTGTGAGAACTCACAATGCTACACTGCAAAATAATTGGTCTAGCATCATTTGTTTGCAGATGACACTTCCTAATGCAATGACATTCAGATAGTTTAAGTGAGGTTCGAGCATCCAAATACTCTTTGTGGCCACTGTATAATACATCACATTGATTTTATTTGGTCTTAAAAAGGAATGGTCTCCTATAATTCTTCTAAGGGGAGGTTAAAAAGTTTAGATGCCAGTTCTAACAGTCACACCCCTTACAGTAGAAAGAGAAAGTCTTCCTCTGTTACTCTTAGAAAGTAAATGGCCAAAGCCCCGTGAGGGATCTTTTTTTGTCTGCCATCAGTGTTTGCTGGTATGTTGCCATGGAAACTGCTCATGGTGATGGCCACTGCTGAGTGGGAGTTTAATGAAGGGGGTGGGGTGGGGGGTTTCTCCCATACATTAGAATGCAGGCATGATAACAACTGCAGAACGTAGAGTTTCGTACCATCAAGAGCTTGTAGGTGTGTGTCCGTGCTTGTATATATGTGTATGGTGGCAGTGCGTTCGTTCTTTGTGTGTGTCATGTGATAGAGGCTTATGTGTGTGTGGACAGATCTTATCATTCAAAGCTGGACCCTTTGTTGATGAGAAGACGTCAGGGGGAGTGATTGATGGAGCTGTGAGTGATTCAGTGAGATGAAAGGATGGAGAGTCCTCGCCTGTATGTACACACATACACACACACACACACACACACACGTTATGACTGATACATTCAAACCTGTGACCCGCTGCAGCTCATAGTACGACTAATTGTATGCAATACACGACCCGTCAAAAGTTTGCAATAATTAAGATTTTTTCAAAAATGTTTTCGTAAGAAGTCTCTTATGCTCACCAAGGCTGCATTTATTTGATCACTAGACAGTAAAAACAGTAATATTGTGAAATATTATTATAAGTTTAAAAGAACTGTTTTATATTTGAATGTACTTTAAAACTTAATTTATTATGAAATGCTGAATTTTTTCAGCAGCCATCGTCACATGATTCTTCAGAAATAACTTTAATATGCTGATTTGCTGCTCAATTATTACTGGTAATCAATTATTAATGGTTCTTCTTACTGTTGTTGTTGAAAGCATTTTTTTTCTTCTGCGTAATATTTTAGTGAAAATCATGATTTGGGTGAAAGGATTTTAGGATTTCAACTTTTTGATGAATAGAAAGTTCAAAAGAACAACATTTATTTGAAATAGAAATCTTTTGTAACATTATAAATGTCTTTACTGTCTCTTTTAATCAATTTAATGCATCCTTGCTGAATAAAAGTATGTATTTATTTATTTATTTATTAAAATCTTACCTCAAACTTTTAAAATTGCAGTGTATTACAGTTTCCATAAAAACATTAACCAGCAAAAACAGACTTCAACTCTGATAATAAGAAACGTTTCTTATGCAACAAATCAATACATTATGATTTCTGAAGGATCATGTGACACTGAAGACTAAAGTAATGGCTGCTAAAAATTCAGCTTTGCCATCACAGGAATAGAATACATTTTAAAATATACTAATAATTATAATATGTCAAAATAATACTGTTATTACAGTATTTTTAATCAAATAAATCCAGTCTTTGTGTGCAAAAGAGACTTCTTTTAACAACATTTAAAAAACCATAAGTATTCCATTTTGACTGGAGTATACTGATCAATCTTTTTTTTTTTTTTAATATTTAGAATTAAAAAAAATGCAAAAAAGCAGCTTGGATATCATGCTAAATATCTACGACACTGGAGTGAACAAATGATGACAGAATTGACATTTTTGGGTGACCTATCCCTTTAATGGTCTCTAATCATATCACAGTGCACATACACACATATATGCACACCACATGACAACCATGCACACACACAACACACGTATACACCTGTCATGCTGATATTGATTGATTGTATGGCCCCGAGAGTGAGTCTGCCGACACCAAAGAATGAAAATGGAGTAGAATGGCTGAGGGCTTTACGCTCTCTGTACTGACTCAGCATGCAGACAGAGTCGCACACACATACACGGCCAACCCCCCGTCAGCTGAGAGCACAGCAGACCGCCGAGGGCTGGAGGCTTTTCTTGCCACGCTGATGCTGCTGCCACATTCTTCATTGGCTCAGTGTCGGCTGCGCACACACACACACACACATGCACACACGCACAAACAATACAGACAATGCGCTGTATTTCTCTCTATACCATCTCTCTCAGTGTCATTGTCACACTCACATGGACTGTGTATTTGTGTGCGTCTGTGAAAGCCTGTGCTATATAAGCTATATTCTGTGTGTGGGTACTGTATGTGTCAAGGAGGACTGTAGTACCTGCAGAGAGCTATCCGTTAGCATTCACAATCTTCTCAAAGGCAGTTGCTCCACAGGCACATGCAGCCACTAAAGTATGCGACCTGGATGCTATTTTCTGTGCTTCATGGGCACTCAGTTCTGAGAAAAATAAAAATAAAAAATTAGCTTTTTTTTTTTTTTTTTTGAGTTTAAATGCCAAGTACTTAAAAAGTAACTAAAAATCCCTCTAAAAAAATTATGAATGTATGTACACTACTGTTTTAAGGTTTGGGGTCAGTAAGATTTATTAAAAAAAAAAAATAATACTTTGATGCAGCAAGGACAAGTGCAAAAGTGACAAAAAAATACATTTATATTGTTACAAAAAATTTATATTTCACATAAATGTCGTTCTTTTGAACTTATTTGACCTGGAAAAAAAAGATAAAATATTTCATGGTTTCCACAAAAATATGCAGCACAACTGCAAACTACAAAACTGTATTAATATTTCACAATATTACTGTGTTTTTTGCTTAAATAAATGCAGCTTTGGTGAGCATAAGAGACTTTCAAAAACATTTTTTAAAAATTGTAACAATCCCAATTTTTTTAACTGTATGGTTTATAAAATTATTATTAATAATTATATATATGTATATAGGTATATGAACACCTTTGAATATAAATATAAAACGATTATAATAAATATTTAATTAATGTACAACTATTCAATTATTGTACATAATTGAGTTATAGTAATTAATTATCTAATTTTACATAATGCAAATTTGTTTCTATTTATCTTTTGCATGCAAAAAGTCTGTCAGAATACACTGCACCTTCTAAATTGTCATCAGAGAAACTTTTTTTTTTTTTTTGTAGTCATAGCATATACCAACACTGCCTAACTGCTGAAGCTAACCATCCAAATCTTGACCGTCCTTGTGTGTGTGTGCCTGGCATAATTTGGTGGAGCACTCATGATACACTCATGCTGATAAAAGCCTTTTTGAAGTACCAGAGAGCGTGCTTCCTTTCCTTTTCGAGCTACACTTTTAAAAGAAGCAAATGTGACCCAGTACACATCCCTTCCCAAATGTCCAATATTGCCATGGTTTCTCATTGATCCTGGCCACACCTCTTCTGAATAATGACAGACTTCTGAGACAAGACGACTGTTGCACCAAACGATCGCCCTGAAAACGCTGGTATGCTCAATTATATTAAAACCATCAGTGTCTTTTGTAAAAAAGAGAAAAAGAGATCTGTACGTCACTGTTGGATCGCTTTGAAGAGATGCCTATTACTTTCAATCAACACTCTCTTAACACCTACTCATTAGTCCGGTCCAGATGTTCTACGTATTTGTTCTCTGTTTGCATACATTTCTCTCTCTTTCTTTTCTACACGTGCATCACCACCAGCCATCTGTCTCTCATAAGGGGGCTTGCAGGTCCATCTCTCTTCTCCATCACACACACACACACACACACACACACAGCTCACGTCACACACCCCGTCCTGAAGAATGCGGTGAGTGGAACGGGATAGCAACAGCTGGATACACAGGAGAGAGACAGCAAGACAGATAAACATGTGGAACAGTAAACAGAATATACAAATCCTTTTATGGCTTACAAACATAGGGACAGTAAACAAAGCCGGGATGACTGTGGTTCATTAGCCTCGGCTGCAATGTGGAAATCTTTAGTATGACCAGACTCCGATCGTCACTATAATTATTTACCAAAAAACTGATTGCTAGTCTGGTTTTGGTCTGTGTTGTTGTGACAGGTGATCTGCCCACTCGGCTTTCTTAACTTAATTACATAGGCTTGACAGAGCAGTTTATATCTAGATGAAATTTCTGACTGTTAGACCTACAACCTAGAGATATAAAAGCTACATGAACCAAACTCGGCACAGTCCTGTAGCCTGTTCCATGCAGCATTTAAAATGCATTTTTCTTTTTTATTTGCCAATAGAGTGGGAAAAAAATATTGGATAAGCAAAACAAATTTAGAGCTTTAAATAAATCTCAGTTAATTTTATAAGTGATATTGTAAAAAGTTACTTTACATTTTTATTTTATGAATCAAGTCTGATCCATCACATTTATGGAGATTACCGGCTGATTTTTGGAAAAGGAGCAAATGAGGCTTCTCAGTATAGTGATCTGATTGGCTGTATGGGCTGTCACTCATTCATCTGTTGTAAGGTCATAATTGACTTTTAATTGGCAGTCCTAGTCCTCTATATAAACAGCCCAAAAATTTGAATAAATAAATAAATATACACTCTAAAAAATGCTGGGTTAAATACAACCCACCGCTGGGTAAAATATGGACGAACCCAGCGATTGGGTTACTGCCCAGAAGGTTGGGTTAAACATTTAACCCAACTGTTGGTTGAAAACAACCCAGCCTGTGTTCTGTCCAATATGAGAATGAGAGAATGAGCTTTATTGCCAGGTATGTTTACACACGAGGAATTTGTTATAGTGACAGAAGCTCCACAGTGCAACAGAATGACAGCGACAGGACAGGACACAGATAATAAAAAGAATAATATACAAATATACAGAATAGACAATGTACAAAATAGCAAAAAACACAATATATAATATAGACAATTATGTATGTACAGGTATGATATGTGCAAATTTGAAATGTAAATAAGTATGTGTGTTAAATAAATAATGTATAAATATATTTACCCAGCACTGGGTTGTTTTTAACCCAGCATTTTTTTTTTTTGAGTGTACAATATTATCACAGACAGAGAAAATGTCTCTCAAGTCTACCTTGGACAAGTTGACAAACCTGACTGCAGAATGGATTACTGTGAAATAAGCAACAATATATTGATTTTTAAAAAAGCCCCCTTTTTAATGTCTATTCAATGCTTAAATCATCCACCATAATAAATGTAATTTTCTTCATTTGGGGGCTCAGCCAATATTGATGTATGCAATTAATTGTAATTAATTCGATTAATTAACTGGCATATCATGAAACTAATTCAATTAAAATTTTAATAGTTTTAGCCCTAGTTTTTTAACTTTCAGACAAGGTTTTATCAAGCCAACATCAAGTTTTTCTTGATGAACTTTCCTTTTCAAGTTTGATTTTGAAGCTCTCCTCTGATGTGAAGTGGGGCATCGGCAGGCAGGAGAGGCCTTGCTTGCTTTGGAGAGGCAGATGTCTGGGAAAGCTTATCTGGGCCAGTTTGCGAGATACTGCAGTTGCGAGATGCTTCTACCCCATGGAGCATCAGCATAGCACTGCAGGGGGAGCATCAGGCGTGTATGACTAGACTGTACCAACATGTGTAAGTGGTTACAAAGATCAGCTACCACCAGACGAGCTTGGCATGGGCAATATCGATGCCAGAGGCAAAATCTTATGTACACACAAACACAGATCCCTTGTCACAAGTGCTAACATATTTGTACTCATCATACACTTCATCCCTCCAACCCTCATACAAACAAATTCACTTTCACTTGTCTAAGAAAACAATTTTGTGTGCATGTACATTTATGAATCAATACAGATAAGACACTGCTGCACATAAATGACACATTTAAAACAAACAATAGCAAATATACTAAAATACAGCTTTATACTTTAATTGCATAGGGGTGGGCGATATACCGGTAGACAGGATTAACAGTAGACATTTGTTAGGTGGATATTTTGGACTAAAGTCTCTATAGCGGTTACATGCTCACGGTTGCTGTGCTACGTGGTCATGAAAACGTATCATTTTCATGCGTTTTTAAGGATTGCAGTTTAAAAGCAAGTGATTTTAAGCTGTAGAAATGCAATCAGCAACAACTCATTTTGCTATAATGGTTATTTTTGCCTCTTTATAGGCCTTGAACGGTTAAATATGCACACTTGTACTGTATGTGTCAAAATGCCCATCTTTGCAAATTTCTTTGTAAACATAGTAACTTTGGTCTTAAGTGAAAGCAAAATGCTGAGAAAAAAAAAATAAAACACCTGTTACATGTGTAACAGTATATTGGATCCGGGTAGCTCTTAAAGTGACAGCAGTTATTCATGTTAATCCAACACAAATTCCCTTTAGTGTTCCACAGAGCAAGAAGGTTATATGGGTTTGGAACTAATTAAATGATGACAGATTTTTATTTTTGGATGAACTATTCCTTTATATGTAATCACAAAAATAAGCAGCTGGATATATAAAACATGATCACTTCCATGATGTCATATGCATTGTTTTTGGCTTCCTGTAGGGAGTGGATTTCCAGTCTAAGTTTACGATAAATGTATTTTTAGTTTCGCAGATCAGGGAAGAGGGAGAGGAAAGGAGCACAGAGCCAAGGTGTGTTGATGGAGCTGCAATCCTGACCATCCCCTGGGCAGCACGCGGAGTTACAGTTACATGGACGAGGAGTGTGTGCGAGATCAAATATTCACTTGTGAAAAGTCCGCAGAGGCTGCAGCCTCCTCCCATTAATATCAGCTTCCGTCTGGATTTTGTCAGCCAAACCCAGTGGGAGGAAAGCGTCTGTCATCAGAAGCGTACACGTGTGCGCTCACATATACAATCACACACACACGCTGTTGCAATGTAATGCAAGGAGAGGCATGCAGCGCACAATGTCGATTTTAGAATTTAGTGCTGTCGGAATTTTATACGTGTGATATCATTCAGCCGACAAGTGTAGAAGACCGTGAGAAAATTCTGAGTGGTGTGAGAATGAAGCCTGGCCCTGCCCCTTCCTTTCCCTGTATCAGTGGATAAAGGGTTGGCTGGTTAGCCTTAAAGTCACCATTTAATCAAAATTGAAAATTCTTATTTTTATGGAATATTGTAGTGTTTATTATAAATGATTTGTCATGTGCTCTCATAATCTTTAATCACAAAAAAAAAAAGTTCCCATTGTCCTGACTACAACAGATCTTCTTTGATGACATGTGCACTGGCATGAGGGTGAGACAAAAATTCTTCCTCTCCAGCAAACTGCCACTCACATGACTTAGAAAACAACATTGATCCAGCAATCCAATGGGCACAATGAACGGTCAAGTCATGGCCTACATTTGTTCCTCATTCAAGAAGCCATCTCACTCCAATACTCATCACAACAGAGAAAATAAAAACAATTGCAATATGTATTTGATGCCTTTTACAGTTAGTTCTTGCTGGTAGATGCTGTAACTACAGCATTATGTGAGCAAAGATCCTATTTATCCATTGAGGGCCTTTCAAAATATAGAGTCACGTATCTGACGGAATAAAAAAATATAAAAATCCTTTTTCACCAGGGCCAGATTTTTAAATAGGGCAAGATCACATTAAATCCTGTTTTAGACATTTGATCTTTTGTGAGATCAAAAATTGTAATACAAGAAAAACAAGGATTTTCCAAAGGGGTAAGAAAAATGAACTTGTTTTCCCTTTGAATAATGTTTCTTTTTCTTACCCCACTGGCAAATAGTTTTTTTCTTGTTTTAGTGAGCTGACCTCACCAAAATAAAAAAAAATGTTTTAAATATTTACATTTTCCCATTTTCCTTCTCAGATAAATATACATTGTAAAAAATATTCACAAGAAAAAAATATTTTTTTTGAAACAGTACAAAAAAATACGTCAATGACTGCACACAAAGATAGCAGTATCCAGGCCATGTACTTTTGTGGTTCTATGCACCAGCCGAGCAACTACCATTGAATGGATGAATGGGGATGCTAACAGATATCTGAAGAATGCAATGCTCATGGCATGAAAAAGTACAAAAACTGTGAGGCAGTGCAGCGGTCAAAAAATCTGCATGTGCACATAGATCAACATAAAAAAAAGTAGAGCAAACTTTTCTGCTTGTTTATATATATATATATATATATATATATATATATAAATTAGTAAACCTCGCAATCATGCCAATCCCAATTCTAGGCATTTCAGACTTTTATTGTGGCATACAGTCCTGCTCATCTTCTTCAGCATGGAGAGGTGGGAGAACAATAAAAAGGAAAAAAGCAGAGAAAACTATTACCCACGCAACAGCTTTGTTGTGTTTGTATTCCACTCTTTCCTTTCTTCCTATCAGACTACCTTGCTTTTACCAGCACAGTCCAATACACATGCAAACACACATTCACACATGTACAAGGACTCGCTATATAGTGGAGGGCAGGCAAAGGGGTGTATTGGGTTTCACCTGTCTGATAAATAGCCTGTTTACTTATAGAATATGTCAGACAAAGACTATGACGGATGAGAAAGACAGTAGCCTCTCCTAACACATACAGTACTCTCCATAAGACACACACTTGCCAGACACAGAGAACACACACATTATTTCATAGCGCTTACTCACACTCCAGTCTCCAGACTTTTGACTAAACAGCAAGGTTTCTGAACCACACTGCAGCTTACACTGGCCAAGAACCGCCCACTTAGACAGGAAGAGACTGTCTGACCAAAATGTAAAGCGACTAACCACAGTTCAGTTTTTACATGCTATTAACGGAATGGGTTTACCTGAAATAGATAATACCACAATAATATACAGGCACTGAAAAATATAGCCACTACATCAAATTAAATAATCAAAAACAGTACCAAAACAAAATAAATAAGTAAATAATACAAAATATCATTTTTAAAAAATATGTAAAACACTTATTTTTCTTAAGTAATACTGTCCAATAGCAATGACAGAAGAGGCAGCATCAAAACAAAACAAAACATATTTGAATGAAATAAAACAATCTGTGAGTGTGAGGTAAATGCTGTTTTATACAGTATGTCTTTTACGAGGAAACTGTGTAAACATCAAAAAAAACCCCTGAATATTCAGAAGTCCACCACACGCCACTGCTGCGGATCATATCCACTGCTCACATGCACGAAAGCACACCTGCATATATATGCATAGGAAATCCCCCTGCCAAGTAGGAAACTCAGACTTCTCCTTTTCCCTTTCTGTCCCTCTCACATTCATCCACAATCCGAGAACACACACAAAGACAAAAGAGAAATAGAGGGAGATTTATCACTTTGTTTGTGCATCTCACCCAAATGGAGGCTTTTAAAACACAGAGCGGTGAGTAAGCGGAGTGAGGTTTCATGGTCACACTCATATTATCACAGAGACAAAATACAGCCAGTGCATGCTGGTCCGTCTGACGCCCCCAGTTACTGCTTGAGCGAGCGAACACATCAGCGGAGAGACTAAAAGATGAGACGTGATTAGACAAGATGAAGAGATTGTGCTGGACTGTTGCTGGCTGCATATTCATAATTTCAAGAGGAAAAACTCAACTGTACTTGCTGGTTCTTCAAAACTATCATGTGGCTTCAGAAGACTTGGAAAATAGTACCGCTTTTGTTCTGGTTCTTTGTTCCTTTTGGAGCTTGACATTTTTTGACAGGAATTGAAAATAATCTTAAAATAAATTAATAAAAAAAAAAAAAGTAATAATTGATTAAAACAGTGCCAAAATAAAACTAAATATTACAAAATATTAAATCAAACAGTGTATTTTTCTTAAGTTAAACTGTCAAATAGCAACACCAGCAGATAAAGTTTCAGGAGGCAGCATCACATTTGCCTCAAGCTTGGTGTGTTCTTAGAAAAGAAAAGAAAAGAAAAGAAAAGAAAAGAAAAGAAAAGAAAAGAAAAGAAAAGAAAAGAAAAGAAAAGAAAAGAAAAGAAAAGAAAAGAAAAGAAAAGAAATAGCTTAACAGCCCCTGCTCACTAACCATTGTTTACACTGTTTAAAAATCAGCAACATGAAATTTCTTCAACATTTTTAAATAAAGAAAACAATTTATTGTCCAACATGATTGTGGGTTAACGACAGAATCTTTATATGAAAAATGAAAATTCTGTAATCATTTGCTCATGATGTTCCAATCTTACATTACATTCTTTTTTTGTGGAACACAAAAAAGGACGTTTTAAAAAATGGTCTCAAATGTATTTTTTTGTGAACTGTCAATGGGCTCTACTAATTATCTTCTATTGTGTTCCACAGAAGAACGAAAGTCATACAGGTCTGTAATGATACAATTAAATGAAAACCGAATGTTCATATGTAGGTGACCTATCCCTTTAAGAATAATAAGCCAATGTATTATGCTTATGTGGTTCTCTCCAGGCGTTTGCCCCAGTTCCCATAGTGAGAGCCCCTTTCCCCTTGTCTCCCCTGTGCTGTCTCTGCAGGCCTTGGACCACCTGCCCGAGGGACACGGGTAAATCTGCATGGCTGGCTTGTCTGACAGACAGGGATGTGTGTTGTTTGGCCGAAAGAGGTATGCGCGAGAGTGAGCGTTCTGTGCCATGGCTGCGCTATTGCTGCCCAACTCTGCCAGTTCTTCCCTTCCTGTGTGACGTCCGCCTGATTTACAGCACCCTGCGGGGGTCCCCAGCTGCCTGACGCCCACCCTGATACCAACACGCCTGCCCGGGCTCCATATGTAGGAGCGACGCACCTGCTTACTTAAAGATGCAGTAGGCATGATGTTTACAGCAGGTGGATGTATATATTTATATATGCTTTTTATTATCAAAGTTGTTGGCAGCAGAAGGAGTTATGATGGAAAACATACTGGGTGCGGGGCATTTAAAGGGGGACAGTCTCAGGTTCCTGATGGATACTGTGCAGGTGAAAAACCAGTGTGGTTTGAGCACAAGCATATGCACACATACTGATAAATTAGAGTTTGTGGGGGGTTACAGAAGTGGTCTTGCCAAGAGCCTTACTCTGCCTTGGAGACAGCAGATGAACATATATTTATAAACACAGATCACAAAAACTGTCTGCCTCACACTGACGCATTCACCTGCTACATCTTAAACAGGATTTACAGGGTGTGGATTCAAATATACCCCCATAAAATGTCCACAGTAAAACTGGTTCACCTGGAGTCAGGAGGCACTGAAGCGTCTATCAGATCATTTCAGGGTGCTGAACCCGGGAGTCTTGTTACTGTTTTAAATGACACCCTTCTCTTTATATTTCAGCTTTACATACAAGTCAAATCTACCTCAGTGGTTCTCAACTGGTAGGTCAGATAGGGCAAAAAACAAAACGAAATGCAATTAATGAGATAACATTAATCTTGGCTTATGCAACTTATGTACTATCGTACAAAAAACTGAAATATGTGACCCTGAATCACAAAACCAGTCTTAAGTCGCTGGGGTATATTTGTAGCAATAGCCAAAAATACATTGTATTGGTCAAAATTATTGATTTTCCTTTATGCCAAAAATCATTAGGACATTAAGTAAAGATCATGTTCCATGAAGATATTTTGGAAATTTCTTTATTTACAAAATAAATTTCCTACTAAATATATCAAAACTTAATTTTTGATTAGTGATATGCATAAGAACTTCATTTGGACAACTTTAAAGGCGATTTTCTCAATATTTAGATTTTTTGCACCTTCACATTCCAGATTTTCAGATAGTTGTATCTTGGCCAAACCATACATCAATGGAAACGTCTCTAGGTTACGTATGTAACCCAGTTCCTCGAGGGAATGAGACACTGCATCCGAAAACGCTAGGGGAACGCCTTCAGCGTGACCGACTCTGAATACAAATGTAATCTGTCCAATGAATGGGCGAGACATCACGGGCGAGGTGACGTAATGACCAGCTGGTATAAAAGCACGTGCGGTGAAACCGGTGTCAGCTTCAGGAATGAAGCAAGCGCGGGCAGGGATGCCTGAAGTGTGGCCTCGAGATGCAGCATCTCGTTCCCTCGAGGAACTAGGGTTACATACATAACCTAGAGACGTTCCTCTTCAGGAACTCGAGCTGCGTACGAAAATGCTAGGGGAACAAGATGCCCATGCCGCCAGGCTTCCAAGTCCCTGCCCAATGTGTATCCCTGCGGAGCACATCTAGAGAGAAAGAACGGAAGAGCCTGGAGTGGCCCGCATGTCAAGGCCATAAAACCTGACAAAGGTCAGGGGCGTAGACCATCCTGCAGCGTTGCAGATGTCCTGTAATGGGACACCTGCGAGAAAGGCCTTGGAGGCCGCCACACTTCGTGTAGAGTGGGCTCTGACTCCCATCGGCGAGGGGAGATCAGAGGACTCATAGACCATGATAATGGCCTCCACAATCCATTGACTGAGGGTCTGTTTGGAAGTAGGAAGACCTCTCTTAGGGGGACCATAGCAAATCAGCAGTTGGTCCTTCCTTCTCCACAGGGCAGTTCTGTGGACGTATGCATCCAGTGCTCGCACTGGACTCATACAGTTATGCTTTTGCTGGTCTGGCTCCCTGAAGGGAGGAGGACTGAAGGCCTGCAGTATGACAGGCTGCGGTGTAACAGAAGGAACTTTGGGGACGTACCCTACACAAGGGTACAAAAAGGCTTTGGCCATGCCGGGCACAAAGTCCAAGTGAGTAGGTGCCACTGACAGGGCCTGCAGATCCCCAACTCTCTTCAGAGAAGAGATCGCCAGAAGAAATACAGTCTTCAGAGTGAGATGGCGATCAGAGATCTCCTCAATAGGCTCGAAGGGAGGCCTACAGAGAGCATCCAACACCACAACCAGGTCCCAAGGATGAACACGGGACCGTACTGGAGGCCTTAGCCTCAGCGCACCACAGAGGAAACGTGTAACCAGGGGGTGTCTGCCCACAGACTGTCCACCAAGAGAGGTGTGGTAGGCCGATATCGCCACCACATAAACCTTCAGGGTGGAGTGGGTTAACCCTGCAGAGAGTCGAGCCTGCAGGAACTCCAGCACTGGACCAACCGGGCAGTTGAGGGAGCTCTGGATTGGAGGATGGTCTCAACAACCTCGGTTGAGAGACCGGAAGCTATGAGCTGTGCCTCTTCAGGGGCCATACCCACAGCTTCCACAGCTTCCACAACTCCGGGCGGGGGTGCACAAGGGTGCCCCCTGCCTGTGAGAGGAGATCCCTCCTGACGGGAATCTCCCATTGAGAGCTGTCGAGGAGAGAAATCAGGTCCGAGAACCATACTCGACCTGGCCAGAATGGGGCTACTAGCAGCAGCCGGACCCCGTCCTGGCGCACTCTCTCCAGAACTCCGGGGAGCAGAGCAATCGGGGGAAAGGCGTACAGACGAAGCCTCGGCCAAGTCTGTACCATGGCATCCAGCCCCAGTGGAGCTGGATGAGTCAGAGAGTACCAGAGGGGACACTGCGATGTCTCCCAAGTCGCAAAGAGGTCCACCTGAGCCTGGCCAAACACTCTCCAAATCTGCTTCAACACCTCTGGGTGAAGCATCCATTCCCCGGACCTCGGTCCCTGTCTCGACAGGATGTCTGCTCCCACAGTGAGATGCCCAGGGATGTACACTGCTCTCAGCGAGAGGAGTTTGCCCTGGGACCACACAAGGATCTGGTGCGCCAGCCTGTACAGGGGACGCGACCGCAGACCTCCTTGGTGGTTGATGTAAGAGACCACTGCTGTGTTTTCGGTGCGCACCAACACATGGTGATCTCTTAGGCCTCGGGGAGAACCCCTTGGTCTTGAGCAACCACTGTAGGGGTCTCATGTACAGCAGGCCAATAGGTATCACGTTGGACGCAGCTGCCATCAGACCCAGCAGTCTCTGAAACTGCTTGACAGTGAGTGACTGACCTTCTTTCACTCTCCTGACTGTCTTGAGGATCAACTCGATCCGAGGTCGAATCCCACACCACACCAAGATAAGTGGTCCTCTGTAATGGAGAAAGCACACTCTTCTTGGCGTTCAGTCTTTACCCCAACACTTTCATGTGAGCGAGAACAACATCTCGATGTTGAGCCGCCATGTGCTCTGAATGAGCGATAATCAACCAATCGTCGATGTAATTGAGTATGCGGATGCCTTGTAGCTGCAACGGAGCTAATGCAGCATCCACACACTTCGAAAAAGTGCAGGGTGAGAGTGCTAGGCCGAAGGGAAGAACCCGATACTGGTAAGCTTCGCCCCCGAAACCTGTGAGTAGGAAGGATGGAGACAAGGAAGTATGCGTCTTTTAGATCGATCGTGACAAACCAGTCCTGGGACCTGATCTGAGACAAGACCTGTTTGAGTGTGAGCATCTTGAACCTCAGTATGCTGACTGAGCTGTTCAACTGACGCAGATCTAAATTGGAACGCAACCCTCCATCCTTCTTGGAACTATAAAGTATCGGCTGTAGAACCCGGACTCTCTCTCGTGAGAAGGGACCACCTCGATGGCCTCCTTCTTTAAGAGAGTAACTACTTCTCGTTCCATTACCAGAGTCTGCTCAGGGCTCACCAGAGTGGGATTCACCCTGTTGAATCGAGGCGGAGGAGAACCAAACTGGATTCTGTAGCCTCTCTCTACAGTGTGCAGGACCCACTGAGACACATTTGGCAGTAGTTTCCACACTGCAAAATAGTCTACTAAGGGAACCAGTCTCTCGAGACTGGCCTCTGGTGTAATCAGAGGCCAGTCTCGTTCCAGGACACCGGCAGGAGAAAACCAAACTAGCTGCTCTAGAGACGCCTGAAGGGGTGGCGATCTCCTAGGTGGCGCGGAGAGACAAATCAGCGGTTTTGCGGAGCTCTCTGATATCTTCCACATTGATTCCCTCACCCTCATCTAGGTCTTTGAGCAGGTCAGCCTGGTATACCTGCAGCACCGCAATGGTGTGCAGACACAAACCAGCCTGACCCGCTGCCTCGCACCAGCGCTGAAGAAGTCTGCAGAGACTTGGTGGGCAAGGTCAGAGCCTTCAGAGACGATGCAGCGTCGGTGGATAGATAGCTTGCGAGCATCTGTTCCACCCGAGGCATCGCTCTGTAACCGCACTCACTCGTTCCCATCACATTAGTAGTAATCGGACGAGGGGACAAAGAGGCGGGCCGAGAATGGCTTTCCCCATCACCTCGACACCTCGGTGTGGAGGTCGGGGAAAAACGGCAGGCTCCGATGTGGAGGTGGAGTCTTAAACCGCAGAAAGCGTTCGTCCAACTTGCTTCTCTGCGGTTCAACACGACACTCGGCCGGCCAATCAATGTTTAATCTGGCCACAGCACGAGTGACCACCTCCACAAGCTCCTCATATTGGGGCGAAAGAGAGGGCAAAATATACTCAGCACTCTCCATGTCAACCTCCTCAGAGGAAGACAGGAGAAGTGCCGAGCCCGCTGCCCGAGGGGAAGTAACCGTATGGCGGGCTTCTGATCTCGGGGAGCAGTCACCAGATCTGATGGGTGAGGATGGAGATAGAGACTCGCTCGTCTCCGATCCCTCCATCAGATCCAACTGCGAACCCCACGAGTGCCGCCGCTGCTCTGCCTCAGCGGAAGCGGGGCCAGCGCCACGGGGAACCCTCTTGCGAAAAGAGGGCCTTTCGGGAGCGAAGCATATGCAGCGGGAGACACTCGCAGTGCGGGCAGTTGGGAGCCGTCTCCCTCGAAAGCCGACTCTGCGTGCCTAGCTCCCAAACAAACCAAACACAAGCTGTGTGTATCACCTGCAGACAAGTAGCGTTTGCAGGGTGGAACACACAGCTTGTATTGTGATCTGCTCTCGCCCTTCAAAAGATGCTTAGCCTTATACTGGCTTTTGGACATGATCAAAGGACAGACAACACCAAATAAGACACACAGTTTAGACACAGAGCGCTAGCTGAATGACAGAAAGCTGACGCCGGTTTCACCGCACGTGCTTTTATACCAGCTGGTCATTACGTCACCTCGCCCGTGACGTCTCGGCCATCCATTGGACAGATTACACTTGTATTCAGAGCCGGTCATGCTGAAGGCGTTCCCAAAGCGTTTTTGGACGCAGCTCGAGTTCCTGAAGAAGAAGCTTATGTATTCAGCTTTCAGATGATTTATAAATCTCAATTTTGGAAAATTGACCCTTATGGCTGGTTTTGTGTTCCAAGGTCACATATGGTTGAAAGTAATGCAATTTTCTGATGTTTTTGAAAGAAGTCTGTTCATGGCTCATTATGGCTGCATTTATTTGATTGAAAATACAGCAAAAATAGTAATATTGTGAAATATTATTACAATTTAAAACCATTTTGAAAGCTGGTTCATTGTAACATGATCCTTCAGTAATATGCTGCTTTGCTGCTCAAGAAAAATGTTGTTGCTTAATATTTTTGTGTAAACTCTGATATACCATTAAAAAATATTTATATAGGATTATTTTCAGTTATCACTTTAATTTTAGTTTAAACTTGTTGTTTGGATATGTATGTCATTTTTATTTAGTTGTTTTTTTTCTTCATTTTTTTAAAGCTGCAGTCCATAAATTTTGCCTCACTGTTTGAAACCTGCAATTGCAGTTATTTGCGGAATTATTTTCTTAATGTGGGTTGTCTCCAGCAGATGAATCTAATGTTTTGATGTGTGGCTGTCAGTCACATCGCACTGTGTGCATACTGTACTTCAGAATCACAGATTCTACATCTTGGAAGTATGAACCAAATAAGAATTTTCACCAGATATTGTCATCTGAACAAGTAAGTAACAAGTCTGCCACTTTTGTTCTGACCAACTGAGAAAAAAACAAAAACATTACAATAAATCATGCTACCAATGGTGATTACATCTAACGATTGGCTAGCCATCTAACGATCATTGCGTGACTACGTTTATGTAGTGTGTATTAGCATTACAAAGATTTCAATTTCTGTACAATCTAATTTCTAATTGTCATACCATTCGAATTACTGTATATATAAAAAATTATTTTAACCCAAAAAGCAAATTATTCTTCCTCAGAACTGGTTCTCTTTAAAATACAAACTTTGTGTAACCCCAAGCTATCCGTAATCAGATGCACATTTAAAACTGGAATATAATCTAATTTCAGTCACTTGTGTTTCATAAACACATAAACCTTTCTTGGATTACAATCCGCCATCAAAATGATAAATTTAATCATTCCAGCTGCTGCGAGAAAAGGCTATAAACGATCCGCTACCAGCAGCATCCTCACATATGATATAGCCTATTAGCTGGGATGACTTCTTCATGTTTACGGACGTGACGTAATGACGCTGTGTCATACTGGAATTTCCCACAAATTTCTACCAGTACCACTCAAATTAGAAAACATTACTATAAGCTTAGCGTTGTGAAAGGTTTTGAACACTGGCTGGTTATGTACTTGTTCAAAAATTGACCGTAGCTTTAAATATTCAAATATTTCAAATACTAGTTTTATATTATTTTTGTTTCAGTTTTAGTAACTTCAGCTTCATTTATTTATTACAGTTAATTTCTATTGTGACATTTCTTTTAAATTTTAAGTTAAGTTTTATGTTTTTCATCTAATATTTATATTTCATTTTATTTCATCTTTATATTAATTAATGAAAACATTCTGTAATCGTTTTAGTTAACAATAACAACACTGGCCATCACTCCGATTTAAATCTCAATCCTAAACAAAACCTGTTGAAAACCACTGCTCTATCCCGACTTCCAGGCAAATCTCATGTGAAAAACTGAGAGGGTCTTACAATGGCATAGCAAGCATTAACCAAAGAGGGAAAAGATAGAGACAAGGAAAAAAACATCAACAAATGCAGTGTTGCGCAAGGGCAGAGTGCAATATAATCGCTGGCACGTCGTTCTGCACATTGACCTGAAAGTGCACACTGAATGTGCTGTGGATGGATATGTTGTGTGCACAGGGGCCCCAGCTGTAAGAGGGATAGATGGGGTGAGCTGGACGGGTTCCATGCCCTTAATCCCCCTCCTCAACCTCCACGGCATTGGTCTGGATCACCATATCCAGCACTTTTATGCAGCTGACAGCCATTCATTTACACACGTGGCTCACAGAGAGATGCATCGAATTTAGAATGGAAAGGGTGTTAGAAAAGGTGATGCAGTGTTGGGAAACATTACTTTCAATAGTACTCCAATTACTTTTTCTGCAGAAAAAAAAACAGCTTAAAACAGCCTAAACAGGTCTGATCAGGTTTGTCTGTTGGCCATTTTAGAGGATTTTTGTGTACTTTTCATCTGGAAAACAAGCTGGTTGACCAGCTAAACCAAGCCTGGCAACCAGTTAGACCAGGTTGTCCAGGCTGTGAGACCATCCTAAACCAGTAAAGACCATCAAACAAGTTTAGGTTGGTTTAGTATTTTTATTTATTTATTTATTTTTTTAAGTATATGGCTTAAATTTAAAACATAACATGTTCTTCTTACTTATAAACTCTGGTGATGTACAGCTGAAGACATCTTGTCCTTCACAAGCATTTCTGTTGGGTCAACAAAAAGGATCTGTATAGATAACGCTGTCACTGCCAACATAAACTAAATGACAGTAAAACTGATTTACAGCAGAAACCCCTCTGTAACCCTGTTAATATTTAATGATAGGAAATACAGCTGAATCTCCACACACACAAAACTTAATGTCAAATATGGGCAAATAACTCCAGATCACATATGTATTACACCACAAAAATGATGTCTACTCCTGCATTAGAGAAGATTTTGCCAGTATATCTGTTCAGGAAACAGCCTAATCCTGTGTAATTCCAGGTTAAAGGCGTCCTCAAATCCAGTGCATCAGAAATTCAGTAAATGTCAGAAGTGATAAGTGGCAGGTGGATAGTGGATTTAGAGAGTTAGCAGTTTAGGGATATGCGGTCTAAATGGATATGCACATGAGGTATTCTGGGAGCACACTGAAAGTCACTGTTGCAAATGTTGTTAAGCTATAGAGTGTGTTGACAGACAATATAAAGACAGAGGATTTTTTCTCTCTAGTTTAGCTATCTAACATATGTTCATGTTTTTCTCCCTGTGCAACTGCTAAATTCAATTCTTAAATCCCTAAATATTCTGGATGCTCTGATTACAGGAGCCTGATGGCATAATTTGTACATAAATCTCATTTACTGTCTCAGTGTCTGCTTTTTTGTATGTTAGCTTGAGCACTGTTATTTATCTGCCTAGTATCTGCACTTATCTGAATTGCAACAAAATTAAGCAGTATATTTTATCAAAGCAAACCAAACAAGCCATTCCAGCTAACGTGGCAGCTTTCAAAAATTATTATTCAAAATTATTAGTCTTTTATGCACACTACGTCTACATTTATTCAATCCAAAATAAAGTAAAAACAGTAATATTGTGAAATACTGTTACAATTTCAAGTAACTGTTTTGTATTTTAATATAGGTCTACTTTAAACTGCACCTTATTCTAGTGATGACAAAGGTATGCCACTCTTCAATCAAATTTGAGGACAGGGATGTTGACTCCCCGTCAACATCTAGGCTAAATATTATATATATCTATCTAAATTGGTATTTTCTTGTA
Source organism: Onychostoma macrolepis (assembly GCF_012432095.1). Lineage (NCBI taxonomy): Eukaryota > Metazoa > Chordata > Actinopteri > Cypriniformes > Cyprinidae > Onychostoma > Onychostoma macrolepis. Next base: position 8,693,289 of record NC_081166.1, on the reverse strand, counting down.
TTACTGGTAACTTTTCATGTCGCTGCTTTTATATCGATGTTTTATGTGCTTTACTGGCTCATCAAATATTCAGCTTATATTTGTATTCTATATACGATCAAAAATATTGCAATACCTAACTTCAGAAAACAAAAAAAGATAGCCTTAAATAATAATGGGTCCCTTTTTCAATGGTTTTTTTTTGGTTTCTTTTTTAACCCATTTTATTGTCCAACAGGTGTCCAGACACAGGTTGTAAATGAAAAACATAACAGTCATAACAGTCCTTGATTTCCTTTATTAAAGACACTTTTTCATTGTTCAGCACTCTTTCTGTCTCTCAGTACTTCAATATGCTTTACTGGCATGGCAAATTGTGGTGTATTTGTACTGTTGATGCAGTATCAGGTTAGACTATCTCTCTCACACACATCTCCATGTATGTGTCTGTTCTCTGCTCAGGCCTTTCACACACCGACAGGTTTGGGACCCTTGAGCAGCATGACACTGCATGATGGATGAGCTCTCGGACCTTCAAACCAACCCCACCATAGGAGGGGTCTGTGTGCGCTCTCCGTCTCCCCACCAGCACCTCATTCAGAATGCCAAACCCCCACCCCACCCCATCCCGCTGCACACACTCTCCTCTCGTCCTCCTGAGAGCCACTCAGCAGGCGGGCCAGAAGAGGTCATGCCGAGGGCAGGACATTTATGAGGTGTAGATATTTGCCTTCTCTCACAAAAACACACTGTGGCATTGACACGGTCTGGCTTCTGCTCTTTCAGGTTTTCAAGTTTCAGGTTCAGCGAGTTGCTGGAATAGCCGGCTGTGTCTGATACAGCTAGCAAAAACAGAATATTTGTTTATTTGTGTCAGTATTCGTGTCAGTGAGCTAAACATGATCCTGAATCCCGGAGTGCTGCCCACAAGATACTGTAAAAGTAAACTGCCTTTACAGTGAACAAACTACTAAAACAAATTCCTCCCTCAGTGGTCACATGTGTCTGATGCATGAATGAGCCTCCGGCTCTGGGTTTGACTGATGTGCGCTCATTAACTCCGGCTCTTCGGGTCAGCTTCTCCCTCCAGTACTAAAGTAGTCACAAGCATCCCAAACCTTCCTTTCTCACCAAGGTGACATGGCAAACACAGAAACCTTGCCTGAAAATAAAGGTTAAGAGACAGTCACTGAAAAAATACCCCTGTTGATTCTACAAAAGCTTTTCTTAATATACATCCAATTATAAATTATTATTAGAAGGGATAAGGAGAACTGATTTTAACATAATAATAATCAGTGTTTCTTGTGCACTAAATCAGCATATTAAAATGATTTATGAAAGATCATGCGACAAGATCATATGAAGACTGGAGTAATGATGCTGACAATTCAGCTTTGACAGGTAGTGTATAAAGTATAAAATGTTAAAATTAGGCATAGGTTTTTTTTTTTTTTTTTGACTTAACACATAAGATAACTTTGAGGAAACACAATTAAACATGAAACGGCAGCAAAAAAAAAAAAAAAAAAAAATAGAAGTGTTACAGAAGTGTTCCTGCTGTGTTTTGAATATTAATGTACTGGTGTCTCCAAGAAGCTTTATCAGAACGACCTGTTTTCACTCATTGTTTTGCTTAGGAAAAAGCCCCTTTCCAAAAATAAGGAGTTATCAAGAACGTAAATCACACACAGGATACAGAACAATCTTCTACTGGTTGCACTTTTAGCTTTGTGCACAAGCCATCTTCTTCCTGCATTGTGAAGGTGTGCATAATACAATTACATTACACACACACACAAAACTTGGTTTTACTGCGTGATGCATATGAAAACCTTTTAAGTGGTTCTTTTGAAAGCCTTCTATGGTGCTTCAAAGAAACCTTAATTTTTCCGGAACCAATTCAATGAACTGAAGAACCTATAGCCTAACGCAACATCAACACCTTTTTTAATCTCCAGAAAAAATGATTTTGCTGTTCCTAAGGTGCTACAAAGAGCCTTTAAGTCTAGTGTAGGTGAGTAAATCGACACAAATACTGTATGTGCAAGTCATTTATCCCAACAAAATCAAAAGATAATTTTTTCATTACGTGTAATTATCATGAAAATGTTACAATGTAAATCATTTTTAATTAAGCATGATTCATTTCCTTTATACAAAATATTTTATTTCTTTCTGTTGATTTTAAAGTGACGGGACATATTCCTGACATTCACCCAGGTTTAATCTGTTTTAGTATTCAAGCTTTTTTATTACCTGGAGAATTACCTGTCAAATTTGTAGTGTAACATTATTTGAAGGCTTTACAGCATATCTCTATATTTTTCCATGTCCTCTGTTTCTCCTCTCTACATCTCTCTCTCTTTATCTCTCCATTCTCAAAAGGGTACTGGAGGAAAATGACCTGCATGTGTTCATGACCTTAGTTAGCCAGCTGTCTGCTCTTTGCTGCAAAACTGCTGAGCTCAAACTGAACAACAACAGATCAGTCGATACTCTGGACCACTTTTCAAAATATAATTTTTAACATTATTTGGTGTTTGCAGACAGTTAATCAGATTAAGGTGCAAAGGCAATTTTATATAATATGCATATACATTCAAGGTTTCAATATACATGCATCAAACAAGCTTGAATAAAATACGATGAGGCATGGTAATTTAGAATTTTTGTTTTTTTAATTAAATGCAACACGAATGCAATAAAATTAAGATAAATAACATGTTTTAACAGTGGAAATATCTTAGAGTTATATTCCCCACAAGGTCAAAAAGAACATCCACCGTAAAAATCAGTTCCAAGTGGGTCTCAAATTCAGGTTACACAATGATTCTATTTCCTTTGAGGCTTGGCCAACTTCCTGGCACGCGGGTGGTGCCAGTGCTACCATATCAAGCGTTGAATCCAGTGTTTGTTTACAAAAATACCATTTTTCTTTTTCTTTTTTTATAGACCCAGAAAGTGACATTACATTTATTTTCACATCAGATTTCTTAAAGCTTTAGCTTCTGCAGTGTAACAGCAACAATGTCCTTAAAAAAGTAAGTCATCCTTTAGGATTGAAAGGCATATCTGTCCTTTTTCACAATTCCAACACGGAACAATCTGTACAGGCTTGCATATTGAACAAATAAGAGTACAACGTTGACAATGGGAAAAAAAAACAAACAGAACAATTTTTGGCAAAGCAGGAAGAAAAAGTGACAAGAGGCGATATTTTAGATTAGATCCATTTTAAACAGCCCTCACTTACAGATTATGATTGTCCTTCATGATCACGTGACACAGGACAGCAGGAGGCTTCAAGTGCTGGAAGCGTCTGTTCACGCTTTGCATTTCCATACCCACTCCTTGCAGACATACTTTGCAACAACATTGCTGAAATATTGTGAGAACAATATTTCAGCTGTTTTCAAACACAAACGCATTTAAAAAGTTATCTGCAAACGTAGTTGTCAGTCATCTAAAGTACATCAGGCAAAAACATTGCAAGTGCCCCTTGTTTATGATTCAGTCTACATATTTATTGCAGCTGGAAGTATAGTAATTCCAAGGACATACTTTGGTTTGACATTTTGGAGGCCAGATTCCTTCAGTCAGTATTTAAAATGAATTTCTGGACGGTAAAACCACCTCCACATGTGCTATACGGACCTGGCACTTTTAACTACGGCGTGTTAGCTTTTTGCGCAAATTGTTACCAGTTAGATCACACAAAGACGATGAAATGCAATAGAAACAAACCATTCTTTCAAAGCCAAAATCAAACTCCAAAAGAAAAGATGAAAGAGTGAACACAGACAGCCTGTTTCCTCTGACTGGACTGCATTGTGTCGGTTCTAGCGTTTGCTCCGTGAGCAGAACGTCTCCCAACCCTCCCTTCCCTCCTATACAACAGTGAAGAGGGTATTCGGTAACTAAGGTCTCCCAAATCATGCCTGTCCCCAAAACTAACCTCCCAATCAGAACAGTTATTTCATTTTAAAAAAATAACACAATCAAGAGCAATAAAGAGGATTAGAGTTCTCTCTTCATTTATATTATATTTACAGTTTGTAGTTTTTAATATATATTTATATATTTACACACATCAAATAAATCAATTGTACAACTATACACCTGAATGAGAAGATACGCAAGAGGTACAGAAGTGTATGGCTTGACTGGAAAAATCATTCCTTTTGTTTTTTTGTCTGTGTTTGTTTTTTGTTTGCTCATAAACCAACTTATTAATATATTGACATTAGCGCCAAAATGAACGAGAAAAGAACAATAAAAAAATCCCTGGTATTGTCAAAAGAGGTCATTAGACTGTACACATATGACAGCATCATTCAATTTAAAACACCAGTTAGGCCTCTACTCTCCAGGTTAACACCCATTCCTGTTTCTTTTGTTTGTATTTTTTTGTGGCTGATCTCAACATACAAACATGGTTGTTCACATATTTGACCCTCTCATTCACACCTCCTCTCACGCACACAAACAAGCAGATCATACCACAGCTCAAAGTAACAGTGTATTTGGTCCTGCTGGGATATCAAAAAGTCCTGGGGACATCAGTTTGACATGCTTAACCAGTGAAGATCTTTCTCAAAGAAATTTCCACAAATCCAAAAACACAGTCAGTGTTTTTCAGCTCCGATTCATGGTCGTCAGTCTAAATATCCTACTCTGAACGAGTCCAGTGCCTTTTTCACTAAAAGATAAAAAAATCATTTCATGTCTGTGGAACCTTCACAGAGCAATCACCGCGAGTTGTCCTCCCCACGATCCGTTCAATAATATACTGTTACTCCAAGAGTAGAGATGAAAGTGGCTGCAGAAACCCATGGTTGTAGGTTACACTCACTTTCCACATCATGCTAGTTTTGTAAGACTGGCCTGATTATCAGCCATTTCTTGTATCTCACGATTTCAGTAGTGCTTTCAGCCATTTTCTAACGTAGCAGATAACTAGCAGATGATTGACTCTCCCTCAGCCGTCACCAGTTGGCCACTGGTGGGGTCGTAGGTTCCAGCCAGGTAGTAAAGATCTTGACTGTTGCTGTTCGGTTTTCTGATACGGCTCAGGCGCTCATATTCAGCTCGGCTTACCACCTGGCACTTATGGGAGATGGTTTGGACGTCATTTTCATCCTCATGGGAACTTTGGTACAAGGCATGCTGTGAAGAGAGAAGAAAAATAGGTTAAGTACGCAATATCTACCTGAAATTAATCAAAACCAAACAAGGTTTGGTTACGGGTTACTACTGTACCTTCCCATCCCGGTGCCTTTTTCCAAGCTTGGTCTCCTCAGGGTGGTAGAACCACTTTACTTTGACCACCATGTTGCTGGACCAGGATTCCCAAAGACTCTCAATGCGACCAATGAAGGGGAGATGGGGCCGACCAGCCGAGAGGAAAACTGCACAGTCGCCAACTTGGACGGTGTCTTTCCCGCGAACAATGGCCTTGTAGAAGAGCTTCCGAGCTTTTCCTTTCAAACCCCGTCTCTGATGACAAGAAAGTGAAGTTTAAGGGACCCTTTCAGAAACTGCAACCATCCATTTTGGACTGGCATTAAAACAAAAAAATCAGGACAGGAAATTACCTGAGTGGGGTTCCCAGACCACCTCCACAGCTGCCGTCCTGGCATGAATGAGGATGAGTTGGGTGGACCCTCTGAAGATGGTATCTTCTGTTTTCTAGGGAAGTCTTTGGAAGATTTGGACTGTACTACAGAGGAAGAGTTGTTGGCAATCTCCTTTCTCCTTGGAGGTTTTCCTGTACTACTATTGACTGCTGTCTTTGAATTAGAGATAGTCATAGTTTTGGCTCCGAAAGTGTGTCGTGGTGGGGCGGTGGGAGGTTCAGGATGCTGCTGTTGTTGGAGCAATGTATGATGAGAAGAAAGGCAACCCTGAAGCAGAAGGCGTGATGCCTCTTCTTCATCCGAACTATAGGACGAGTCATTGTCAGATGAACAAATGCTAGAGCTGGACAATGAGCCTGAACTAGACGCGCTGGAGGACCCTGAGGATGACGACGAAACAGAAAGACGAGACAGAAAGCGTCCAGAGGTACGCATTGCCGCCCTTCTAGCATCATCTTCCTCGTCTTCATCTTCATCCATATCTGAATAGGAGCTTAGGCAGTCGCTGTGGCAGTTTGGCCCATAATCTGCATATTCACTAAGCCCGAGACCCTGAGGGTGCTTACGCATGTCTGAGGAACTTTTGAGAAGATGGCAACTGTTCCTTTTGGCATCTTTGACTAGAAGAACGGACTGGGTGTAGCCCATTGTTGAGGTCAGTTCTCCTATTCCTTTGGCTCCAAAGCCCTTTTCCATCCGTCCACCTCTTTGTACCTCTGGGTTTCCAAGAAGCAACAATGCTTTTCCGTTCTTAGTCTTGGGGGACGTTACCCCTTCATGGTCCAGTTTGACCAGAAATTCCTTCCTGTCTCCTGACTTTCTACCCCGTAAACCAGGGACGCCTTTGTGACTAAGAGGCAGACCTGTTGCCAACTGCTGATTTCCAAAGGAAGTACAACCATTTGCAATGCTGCTGAAGGAGTCCACCTCAAAGGAAGTGCTGAAGATGCCTTTGGCTGGAGTGGTCATGGTGGAACTAAGTAAGGGGAACATGTCTGACTCCCTTCCCCTTAGAGCTTTCTTTGTTAACCCATTAAACTGGAACAAATCCATGGAGGGTTTCCTCCTGGACATAGCAGCAACCGGCCAGCCAAGAAGAGGGGAAGCTGTTTCAGTCACGTTCTCAGATGCACAGCTCTTTGATGATGCATTGACGGATTTGGGCCTTCCTGTTGAGGGAGACAAACAAAAGGTATTGCTATGGGGATGTAGGAAAACAACTGTTCCATCAGTGCTCACTTATTTGCATTTTCCAAGCTCTGTTACTACCATACTACCTTTAGCCCCTTAGAGAAAACAGATACAAATAGATATGCCTGACAGCGGAACATCTGATGACTCCCTGTTGTTGTATTTTTTCAGATAACATCTGATGAGTTAGAGCTGCTGGACCGGTAGTTCAGGGCTTTAAGTTAGACTCTATAGTTAAGTGGCGTTCAACCTTGACGCCAGTTTCCCTCATCCATTTGTTCAGTCAAATACGTCTCATTCCATTAGTCACCCAAACACTGATCTCATCAACGCTGATGTGTTAATTGCACAGGGTGATTTAAAGTAATGAGCGAAAATGTTTTTTTCTCTCGTATTTACACTGATTATCCAACCTTACATCTGATAAGACTTTTAGGGCTCTTGACAAACATTAAATAAATCATTTTCTGGGAGTGTCAGTTCCAGGAACAAGAACCAAGGAAAGTAGTGAAGCATGTCCTTAGGGACAAACAGGTTGAGAAACATCAACCCAGCAAGTTTCCCTAACAGTCCTTGTGATTAGTGTGTAAAACACTAAATCACAAAAACCTGTTTTGGAATCTTGTTTGATACACATTTCTTAACGTGCCTTTGAAACAACATGTTTTGTCTCTTTCATTGTAGGTTAAACGTAACACCTTAGGGGTATAAGTGAATTATGAGCGATTTTAATCTTAGAATGCAAAAGGCATCCGTTTAAAAAGAAGTGTAACCCAAAATAGTTTTAATCCAACCAAAGTGGAATTTGGGAAACCGTAAGAATGTGGATACTGCAGCTGTCATCACGCACCTGGCTTGGCTTTCACAACATTCTTCCTGGGCTCTGCGTTAATGGAACACTCTGAGGACACATCAGCCTGTTGAGTCATCTTCTCTTGAGTGGAGGTCTTCCTTCTGCGGCAGCTAGGTGAGACCAGGTGGGCCGGTGATGGCTCTGCACCTGCAAACCATCAACAATGCCACAGGCTTAATGACAAGCATGGAAACTTGGCACAATGTCTAGCATTGCTAAACATGAGACTCTTTGTTTATACTGGAGATGAAATGTGTTTATCTGCAGAAACGTACAGTGGATTTGGTAGCCTGGCGGAAGCAAGCGAATATTCGAAAGAGAAATCCATCCTCGGTCTCCATCGTCAAACTCTACCATGATGCAGCCCTCTTTCTGTTCCTCACCTGAACTTCCTGTGGAAGACACAAACATACAGCTCTGAACCCAAAAACATAAATGATTAGTAATGCTAAAAATGTTATTATATATTTGGAACTATTTTAGACATGGACTCAAAATAAGATGTTGACTTTCTAATCTTTATATATCAAGAAATAATGAAAAGAGCAACATTATAGGTGATGGGTATCTAGGTTGCTTTTGAGTGTAGACGGAGTGTATGTGTTTGCACATGTGAGAATGATCTCACCTTTACAGACATATCCAGGATATAGACAGCGGGAACGTTCACTCCAGTAAGCGCACACTCTTGTTCCAGCCGTCAGAATTTCCATCGTCTCAGGCTGCACGTCTAAAACCTGAAACACATGGATGACTTTAAAAAATTAACCTACATATCTCGCAGACAGGCAGCTTATCAAACATAACAAGTTGATTTAGTTAAAAGGCACACATGAAGAACGTGAGACACGTCCACTTTGCAAAAGCATAGATATCTTTGAGGCCCTCCCCTTAAGGAAATTACAACCATGGGTATACCTTTCTCAAGAGACACTGTTTGATTTTGTTCCCATAGACACTTTCTAATACTGAACTAGAATTTAAAAAAAGAAAGAAAATCAGCAGCACTGAATGGGGTGTCTGCTTTGAAATAATGGAATAAAAGAGCAGAGAGGTGAAAAAGGCCTAAATCGATGACTTTATTGTGAGGCTGCCAGTTCCCCTCCCACTACACAGAGCACATGCACTGAGGGCTCTTTCAGGCCCAGTTCAAACGGGTCTGCTGTAGATACGGCCTTTCTGACAGACAGAGCAAACGGCGAGCTGGGAACTTTTTGCCCAGGATATGCAGTGTTGGAAGCAAACGACTGATAAGATGTCTTGAAAGCAGCACAGGAAAAAGGAAGTATCGCTGCACTGGGGTAGTTTTTTTAGGCTGATTCCCCTGAAAAAGTATAAACAATTGTAGTCTCTATCAAAACACTGAACTATGTGTTTATCTGACCATTATCTGGCAAATGGGGGAATGCTTAGGCAACCTGTTTGAATACAGTAATTACATATTTAATTCACATGTGTAGAAATGACAGGATCCAGAGAAAATGGTGAGTAATACAGAAGGGGAACATGAGTTTGCAATCCGATACGAGACATTACAACTATTTGTGTATGAAAATGTGTATGGTCATACCAAAATGAAAATTCCGTCATCATTTACTCACCCTCAAGTCATTCTAAACGTTCTTCTGCAGAAGATAAAAGATGATATTTTGATGAATACTGATAACCAAACAGTTTCAATTCCCATTGACTTCCAGTGTATGGACAAAAATACAATGAAAGTCAATGGAAACCAAAAATGTTTGATTACCAACATCAAAATATTCTTCTGTTTTGCAGAAGAAAGATATGCATACAGCATTAAAACAATGAGTTGTGAGTTGAAGATGAGTTTCATTTTAATTTTTGGGTGGACTGTCCCTTCAAAGTCAATAGTTTATAAAAAATAAAAAAAGATTTTAGCCATTGCTAATGGATTGGGATTGACTATGAAATGTGTTTTACACACCAAAATTGTCTAGACAAAATGTATTTGAATTATGGAGAAAAATTAGGTGAATTTTACAAGTTTATGTAAACCTGAGCTGTGCTTGCTTTGTAATTCCACTCTAGATCCAGTAATGCTGATACACAAACATACACATAGGAACAATGCTGCAGGCTTATGGGCGAGTCTAATTTGTTGGAGTTGAGTATAGCGTTCAATGTCAAAGCTTTTACTCTGCTAGCCTTCAATGAGAATATAGCGTTAGCTCTCTCGTTCTTTCTGTTCTCCCAGCTTTATCTCTCCTGCAACTATGCACAATAGCATCCAACACTGACACAAATGACAACCTCCTCTCTTTGTTTTGCATTTTGTGAACAATCAAGAGCTTTTTGTGTTGCAGCTTGTGGATTGTATCAAGAAGAGATATCTTCAGATGTTTTGTGTACTGTACTGAATTTGAGAGTTGCACAGAGCATGCTCATTAATACGTCTTTGAGGGAAACTGGGGACGGGTGGGTAAAGCTTGCGATAGGCGGTCCCTAGGCAGCAAGACACTTTTTTTCAGCCTATGATACTGAGAGAGATGAATGAGAGAAGTAACGCATGTAATGTATTCAAATGAATGCATGCCGACAAAGAGCTGTTGGTTTACGGTGTGTAATCAGCTCCCTTTTTCCCCGTCGGCTTAGATAAACTATGCGTGTAAGTGCAACCCGCAGTTCAGCCCCAAAGATGTTCCTAAATAAGAAGATAAATAAATAAAAAAGGGATAAAACATGCTCTTCTGTACGTCCTCCTGGGGGGCCACGCAGAACTAATAAGGAACAGTTATATACAGTCACAACGTGAAACTGTATATGCAGGAATCTAATGGACTGCTGGACCGTATTAGAAGCAGCTAACGAAGGGTACTGCCTAAAAAAAGGCTATATTAGCGTGTTCCTTGGGTTGTCTACTTTTCTCTATCACAACCAGATGCTGAAATTTTCCTTTACAGATGAATTTGATGCTCAATGAGATAAAAAATAAGCAATAAAAGATGCAAATGTGAAAGAATGCCTAAAGTTGAACCAGAGTCCTTCACACACACTGATCATAGCAGTTTACATGCTTCATGGCTAAGTAACTGCCTATCAGTGCACACACACTCACACAACCCCAGATGCTATGTTCTTAACTGCTTTAGCAGAGAAAGTCACTGAGCCGGGCTGGATCCAGCCTTGAGCTGATGGGGCTCTTGGGGGAGACCAAGGGGTCTGTGAGAGCCTGTGAGGGTGGCCTGAAGGGCTGGTTCGACCCAAGGCCTGTATGGGAAGATGGAGGAGGTCTTTAGGGGAACGAGTCTCCTGAAGAAGCTTTTTAAAGGGTCTCACCGCTTCCTGAAGCAGCTGCTCCAGAGAGTAGATCCTCTGCCTGTTTCTGCGCTCTCCTTCAACAACAACACTATAGCTGAAGAGACAGAAATAAAGAAAGATTTTTTCATTATTTGAAATTCTGAATGTAATCAACCATCCATCCATCCATCTATCTATCCTTCCATCCATTGTTCAATCCATCTATTTAATTCTCCATCTTTCCATCCATCCACCATCTATCCATCTATCTATCTATCTATCTATATATATATATATATATATATATATATATATATATATATATATATATATATATATATATATATATATATATATATATCTATCTATCTATATATATATATATATATATATATATATATATATATATATATATATTCATCCATCCATCGTTCCATCCATTGTTCTATCTATCTATCTCTTCATCATTTCATCCATCCTATGTTCAATCCATCTATGCATTTATCTCTCCATCCTTCCACCCATCCATCCATCGTTCCATCTATCTATCCATCCCTCCATCAATCATCCATCCATCTATATATCTATTTATTCATCCATCCATCCACTCATCCATCTTATTGAAAATACAGGGTAGTTGTCTTACATATCAGGTAGGTCCAGTGTATGTACATAGGCAGCATACAGTAACTCGTCCTCTTTTGAGATTAACACTTTCAGCCCGTCCCTCAGGATTTCTTTGGTGAGAATGCAGTTGGGCAGGGCTGGTTGTGACAAAGACAGATTAAAGTAAGAGGGCATCCTCCTTTTACCACATGCATATCCTGTCTCAACAGTTGCATGCAAATGTAACAGCATTATGCATGTCTGTTTGTATATATATATATCTTACCCAGTAATGCACTGCCCATTGGCTCTGGTTCCTCCTCCTCCTCCTCTTCTTCTTCCTCTCCCTCTGAGAAGCTGCTGTCGTCATCCATCCGGAATCCTTCATCGGCAGCAAAGCTCTCCAGCAAACGACTGACTGCTCGCCCCTTAGCCTGCTAACAGTCACGAAACGGCATGTGAGTCCCTCTCTCACGCACGTACACACACACACACACACACACACACACACACACACATAATGGCCCCGGAGAGAGTGATTCAGGGCTCCAACATTCATTCAAACTCCCATCCAAATACATCATAACCTCTCACACCACCTTAACAGGTCCATTCTTGTGCACAGCCCTCGGTACTTAACATTGCTCAAAAAAGCTGTCATATATTAATGTGATGGAGGTTTCGTCACTTGGGGTGATGCTGTTCGGTTTTCATTTTACAAGTGTGTCTCTAGGGTGAGGCCCAGGTGAAGAATGATGCGTGTCTTTGTTCTCTATCGCTCTCTTTGAGCGGAGCGGGAATTTTCCCCGCCCACTGATTAGGCAGGCAAAGTCCCCTCGCATGCCTCGCTGATGACCTCACAAAGGGCCGACGGTGACAGCCTTGACGCCTATGGTGTAAATCCTTTCAAAACTATTGACTGTTTTATTTAGACAATGCACGATTCAGCCTGTGAATTAGCAGGCGGATCCCATCTTATCTTTATTGTGAGCAGATTTATGAGAGCCCCTGACAGGACAAACCACGCGAGATTGCATAATACTTCTCAGAGGGATGACTTTTTATGGGCGCCAAGAGGGCAAGACAGATAGATCTAGGCTACTAGGAGGTAATTCGCAATGTGGCGCTGCAGCCTCGCTAGATCTCACCAACTTTCATCAGAAAAGCTCAAAAGTACCTTGCATTGCTGTTCACCAGTAAACCTTGTGTTTTGGATGTCTACTTGGTGTTTTAACTAGCTTAGCCTAACTAGCAAGACTTTTAGCAAAAGTGGGAACCATTCCATACCTGCTTGTTTCTGATTCGTCTGCTCCAAGTGATGTCATCATACTGAGACGACAGTGCTAACCAACAGCTTTTCCTCTGAAACAACCATAGAGAACACGTTAGCACAGTTAGACCTCCATAGAGCCTTGTTGTAGCTGTAGTATTGCTACAAATACACTGATATACCTTTCCAAGAAGCACAGCGCTCTTCCTGGTGGTCTTTTCTCGTGAAGTAGGTGAGGTCTTGAGAACCCTAGTGTGGTCAAAGGTGTTCTCCCTTGACCCCTCTCTCCACTTGGGGCCAGTCAATCTCCTCTCCTCCTCCAGTTCTGAGTGGTTATGGTCAGCACTGACCAGGGCCGGCCTACAGGGGGCCTTCCTTCTCTTCACCTCTTCTTTAACGATGGACACATTCATAAACCCTGAAGGGAAAACAAAAAGAGCATTAAGTGTGACAGTGAAAAATGAGTGTTTGCGAACTAAGGTGATATCTGTCAATCCCTGCTGTCTAATTAAATAAGGATGCAACATTTACCGAATCCTTGTCTTTCCGTTTTGTTCTTGGCTTTCTGATTGGCCTCAAGCCTCACGATGGAGCACTTTGAAGGACGGCCGACTCCAGACAGTTGCTCTTTAGATGATAGATTCTTGATGCCCTCTGCCCCTTCTTCGCTGTCATAGATGCCGTCATCTTCCTCCTCTGTGAAAATGATAGATCGATTGAATGCATTGACATCTTGACTGGACTACAGTTCACAGAGGGCATCTGAATCGGTCATGGTGAACGCAGCCTGACGATTTCTCTCACTGTATGATTTATTCGATATTTAGCAAAGTTCATGAAATGGGTGCCAAATGTGGCTATGACTGTCAACGTTCACAGGAACTGTGGCGGTCAGAGAAGTCTAGTCACTGACAGGTTTGACCACCAGACCTTTGCTTCCCACAAGTGTCTGATTCCTGTTTACAGCCACACATACATGACTATTCACAGGTGTGGAGTCACTACAAAAAACAGTTTTTGAAAGAAATTGATATTTCAATTCACCAAGTATCAGCAAAAATGAATTCTGTTCTTTAAACATTCTAAAGAATTTTGGAATAATACATATAAATTGCTGAATGAAAACACTAAGATGAAAATACATTTTCTTACTTTCTGCACTGATAACTAAAACTAAAACTTTTAAAAATAATTTTCCGTAATTGAGATGAAGCTGAAATAAAATATATATTAAAAAAAAAAAACTAAAACTTGGCAAGTAATGTAAGTATTGAAATAAATAAGTTGAAATGCTAAAATTGCTTAACTAAAATTGAAATAAAAATAAAGCTAATAAAAAGACAAAAATATATATATATAAAAAAATGAAAAAATAATTTAAAAAAAAGCTTATACAAAATATTAATACATACTATGATATTATATAAATAATCTTAAAATTACACAGTTTCCCCAATGCCTACAACTTCACCAGTTTCCCCAGAGGTGATGATTTTGCTCTCTTGATATAAGTTTGTAACATGAATAGAAACAGCTATTGACACATTATGCATTCTAGCTGTCAGTTTATTAAGATATTCAGATAAAGTTACATCTCATGCTTTCTGTGGAACTGTTTTTGAATCATTTTGTGTTTTGTACTGTATTTTTGATCACTTAAATTTGAATTTCTTTCAAAAACATACAAATACCTTTGTGATTCCAAATCTTTTGACCTGTAATGCACGCACAAAAAGTCATGCTCGCATGCTTGGGTGTCACAGATACGTATTGGCAGATGCCGTCTGTGGGCTATGTGTCTCGCATAGAGCGGAGATGGCACGGTGGCAGCAGTGTCGGGTGTCAACACAGTGCTGACACACTTGTCACTTACAAGGCGCTCGTCAACACTCTCGCAAGCTCGTGAAATGTGAAAAGGATAACTTTCAGGGCAATTAACAGAGCGGCGACAACACCGCCTAGCTCGACCGCAGGCGTAGCTCACATTAGCGTTCATTACCGCCATGATTTCATCTCCACTTTGTTCACTTACTGAAGTGTGTTTGCAGGCAGTGTGGACGAAAACATAGCGGAACTGGGGCGGTGGAGGGAGTGCATCTCTTTTTTCCCTGTAGGTGTGGCATTCTAAACACAGCATGACGCAGGCTAGCATTACGGCTTGGGTTTTGCCCAGTGCATGCCTGAGGAGGTGTCGTTAATTTTTTTTTAATGGTATGACAGTCGAGCAGGGAAATGAGAGGATCCGCTGATCGTCATGGTGGGATGCATCTCTCTCAGCCCATAACTCACCTGTGTCGCTGTCAGAGGGAGAGATGCCCTTCTCGGTAGCTTCTAGCTTGCTATCGGTCACAGCTGTACTGCATAGCAGCTGCTGAGTTCGGGTTGGCATTAGTGAGGAGCTCAGGATGGCCTTTGACCTCGCACCTCTTCTCATCATATTCCCCTTCCTATCTGATCCCTGGTGGACTGCTGCCCCACTGCCTGCTGGGACAGATTATTTGTAAAATAATCTAAAATAATCTAAAAAGTGATCTAAATATCAACGCAATTAAAATACCTGCCCTATACATCTAGCATGTATTATGTTTACCTGTGTCACTGTGCTCTCCAGTTTTATTACAATGTGTGTATTCTTCTTTTCCACTGTGCTCTCGAGACAGATGTTCTGTAATGGTGCTTGGTGTATTGGTTTCTCTGTGACACAACAAGTTCACCAGTCTCGATCCACGCTTGGCTTTGGCTTTCTGCTTCAGCTGTGAGCAAGCTTTCTGTTTAAACTTAGTGCTGAGCAGTCTTGGCCTGCCTCTTGGCCTACAGTGAGCCTTCATCTGAAACAAAGAGAGAAAGAGAATTAAACTAAAGGCAAAATTGAGTTGCATTATTACAAGGCAGCACTGTCAATGTTTCTCAACCAATCCTTCTCTGAATATTTTAATTAATTTTGTCATAACCGAATGTTTGTCTCCTTCACTAAAATTCATGGTCGGAAATCATTTGACTTCCAGTTCAGGAATGTTTAGCATTCAAAATCTAACTGACGGTAACATAATTGTGATTTTGGCAAACTGAATTGTGATTGGTCTCGTTTCTTCTGTTTATTTGAATGTTTTTTTTTTTTTTTTTTATGTTTTACCTGTATTTAACCATGCAAGCAAGAAAAAAACTAACCAATAAACAGAAAACAGTGTTAAGCATAATGACAACAGAAAAGTTTTAGAGGTGGCATTTCAAAAAACAACAAGAACTGACTTGTAAAATTAAAGGGATAGTTCACCCACAAATGAATATTTGATGTTTATCTGCTTACCCCCAGGGCATCCAAGATGTAGGTGACTTTGTTTCTTCAGTAGAACACAAACGTTGAAGTCTGTCTGTCATGTAATGCCAGTCAATGGGCACAGAAAGTTTGAGAGAAAAAAAAAACATGCACAGACAAATTCAAATTAAACCCTGCGGCTTGTGACGATACATTGATGTCCTAAGACACGAAACGATCGGTTTGTGCGAGAAACTGAACATTATTTATATAATTTTTTACCTCTGATAAACCTCAATGTCCGACTGTTCCAAAACCGTGCGCCGGATGTTGTGACAGCCGGACATTGAGGTTTATCAGAGGTAAAAAATTATATAAATACTGTTCAGTTTCTCGCACAAACCAATCATTTCGTGTCTTAGGACATCAATGTATCGTCACGAGCCGCAAGGTTTAATTTGGCTTTGTGAGTGCATGTTTTTTTTTCTCTCAAAGATTCTGTGCCCATTGACTTGCATTATAGGCCTAACAGACTGCAACGGTTTGAGTTAAAAATCTTTGTTTGTGTTCTAATGAAGAAACAAAGTCACCTACATCTTGGATGCCCTGGGGGTAAGCAGATAAACATCAAATTTTCATTTTTGGGTGAACTATCCCTTTAATATTTGAAAATCTGACTTGCAAGAAAGTTTGGAATCCAAAAACTAACCAACAACAATATAATAATGGTGATATTGGCATCCTAAATTGAGATTTTTCTCTTTCTTGCATTTATTTGAATTCTACATTGTGATGGGTCTTTACACGTTTTTAACCATGTGAGAGAAGAAATAACTGACCAACCAACAGAAAACAGTGTTGGGAGGCATGATATTAGCAAAGTTTAAGATGACATTTAGAAAAACAGCAAGAATTCACTTTACTATTTAATATACATTCAAAATCTACCTGACAACAATGATATAAATGTGATATTTGCACACTCAGTTGTGACTGGTCTCTTCTTGCATTTAGCTGAACGCTAAAATGTGATAAGTCTTTCTGTTTTTACATTTATTTAACCACGTGACTGAAAACCAACTAACCAACAGACAGAAAACAGCTTATAACAGCATATTTAAGATGACATTTCCAAAAACATAACACATTTTTTCAGCCGTTTAGAATCGATTAGCTACAAACCTGTGTGCTACTGAGATGGTGGTAAGGGCTACTGGTCATCCTTCTCTTCTTCCTCTTCCTGTCTCCACCTCCAGTCAAGTCCTCTGCCGTAAGCAGGCCTGGCCCCGCCCCCGCTCCAGCCGACCTGTCCATCACAACAGAGAGGTATTCATGAGGGGAGAGAAGAACGAAGGATGAAAAGGAGAGATCAGAGGCGAGCGGAGGGCTTGCCTTCCCTCTCTGTGGCTCTCTAATAACCTTCTTTTCAGGCTTTGATGAATGGAGAGGCAGGGGCCTGGTTCCCCGCTGCACGCTTGAAAAATTGGGATCTGACGCCAAACCGAGAAATATCTGAGAGAAGTGCTGGTAAAGCAACCTCCCACTCATAATTTTGTTTGTTCTTTTTTCCCTCGCTCTCCCTCGTCTCAGTCTCTCCGTCTCTGCTTACTCCTTTTCCATTCTGTGCCAATGGTTTCGGGGCTGTGAATTCCAGCATTACATTAATAAAAAAACCCTTCTCTGTCTTATTACCATATCAATGCATCTGTTCCTGCACAAAGCAGCACAATGCACAGGCCTTCATGAGGGCAACGAGAGTGAGTGAGTGTGTGTGTGTAGCCAACCATCTAGCAGACCTATTACACTGAAATAAGGCTCATACACTCGCTCTGCGGCGATCAGCCTCTCGTTTTGCAGTGTGTAAGCATCAGTGTTTTTACTTCCGAGAAGCAGACAGCTACTTCAAACCCTGCCACGGGCTGCCTTAGTCGGTGCTCGGGGCGGGGGGTGGCGGTGCAGACATCAGCTAGCCCGTCAGTCACCGGGATGATTGGCAGGTGAGTGTCGGAAGCCGTGTCGACGTGTGGTTGGTGAATTCCAGCCTCCCTTCTGTGTCCTAAAGACAGCTATAGTCAGTCACTCGCAAAGTGACTCCCGAATCAAGCCATGAAGACATTTTAAATTTTTCTTGCTAATCGAGATGCCACATCACCAGCTTGACCGCGTGATTTCTACAATGTTGGATGCTGGACTGTTTCCCAGCATGCACCACAGTATGCATAAATCACTTACTGCCTCATTGTTTTAATGTTTATTATAATTTATGCAACTGCATTTTAGTGTTTTCTTGAGTTGCGCTCAACTTAAAGTGTATCTTTACCATAATGACATGTATGATGTTGATGTGTATGAAAGTCTCTCAGCATACACTTGTCACATGTTCCTATTGGTCAGAAATTCTAATTTTAAAATATTGCTCATGGCAACATCTCCTCATTTATACATCATATAATTCTGCAACATAAATGTGGACCAGTTTTGCATGGTGCGTCCCAACTGGGCGTACCGTTTATTTGTGTGACCCACTAATAGTGAAGCACTGGCCAAATTGATCGGTGCATAAGCAATCTGCACTGCCCACGGGGTTGCACATGGACAATTTGTCATTAATAATTAATATAAAAATAATTGATTAATGAATAATGAAATATTGAATAATTTGTTCAGCTGAACAACGCAGTCTTGTCCTACTTTTGGAGCATTTGGCCTCCCATTCAACTAGCAGCTCAATAAAAAGGCTGCATGAAGATGAAGAAGATTAGTTTGGCATGCATATGCGAAGAATAAATATATCAAAACAAAATAAATACATGAGATTATTCATCCAATTAGAAGAAGACCTGACAGAAATGTATGATGCATATATACATGCATGAAGGCATTCGTTTAGACAGACGCACATTCACCGCACAGGCCCAGCATTGGCTGTGTTGTGTTCCACTCTTCCTTTCAGCTGTCTGAACACTGGCTGTCTGCCCTTTACTCTGGCCGGTGCTGTCAGAAAGAATCAGTGTCCCCAACACATAGACCCCAGCCCTCCTCCTCAATACAAAGAACCCCTGCTTTATCTGGAGATGGAGGGAGGATCCCGCAGAGACAGAGAGGCACAGATAAATGACCAGGACAGATGGGTGGAAAAACATAGACCGTGGTCCAAAAGCCTCATACACAGAACATAAAGTCCTGGTCAATAAACATGTTTGTGTGTGCAAAGTCATTTTGCAGACTGCAACTTTCTAAACTAATATAACATAGTTCATAATGCTCACCAAACTTGCCAAACACACATCTGCAAAGGTTGAACAGACTCATCATGAGACTGTTTTCATGTCTTGGTGATGTAGGTGAGATAAAACATACCATCTAACTACCTGTGAAAAAATATTATAGTATTATATATAAAATGAATTTAATGTAATTAATATAATAAACATATTATACAATTTATTATATATTTTAATATAGATATTTAATAAATACATTTCTTTGAATAAATACATTTGTTTTATGCTCACCAAGCATTTACCTTAATCAAAAATACAGTAAAACAATATTACTGTGAAATATTAATACAGTTTAAAATATCCAAATATATTTTAAAATTTACTTTATTACTGGGATGGCAATATTTTCCAACAGTTGAGTTGAATTTTTGAATTACTCCAGTCTTCAGTGTCACATGATTATTCAGAAATCTTTCTAATATGCTGATTTGGTGCTCAAGCAACATTTCTTATTCTCATCGAACAGCTGTGCTGTTTAAAAAACATTTTTAGAAACTGTGACAATTTTTTTTTAGGATTCTTTGATGAACAGAATGTTTCAAAGAGCAACATTAATTGTAAATAAAATAAATAAATAAATAAATAAAATCTGACTCAAAACGTTTGAATGGTATTAAATTCATTAAATATCTATATTTATATATAAATATGTCATTTGCTTGTGTAAATGAAAGTCATTATGGAAATTAGTATTACTATGGACAAATGCAACTTAGTCAGCGTAAACAAAACCAGAAAAGCCAGAAGAACACCCAAAAGATACTATAGAGAAAGAGAAATGGCTCAAGATCAAAGTGGACACAAATGAGAACAACTGATGTAGTGAAGTGAAAGAAAGAAGAGAAAGAGAGAGAGAGAGAGAGAGCAATCCAGCGGGAGTCACTCAACTGACCGGAGCTGGATCAATGGACACTAACCTCTATCGACCTGCCACCACATGCAACATGAACATGCCTGTCTAAGCCCCATTCTCCACATCTGCATCCAATAAATTCATCCAAAAATATCATATTATCACCCATAATCCCTATGCCAAATGCCCCTTCAAAACACACCTGGAGATTAATTTTTTTTTTTTGGGAGACATTGCAATGAGCACAACAAAACTGAATGGAACTGTAGGAAATATCTTAAAGAACAAAAGCATTACCAAGAGTAAACTGTTCAGCTCTGAACAGAGTAAAGAGAGTGTTGAGTGCACTTCCCTTTCTCCTCCTTGTGGCACAAGTACATCTATCTACAGATCCTCAACTACGGCCTTATGAAGTCGTTAAGGGCCTTAATAAAGGCCCTGTTTTCGTCAAAACAGAGAATAAAGCTTTGGTGTGTAGCAGGGAGGTATTTTCTCCCTGACCATGTGCATCCCCGATTCGCTTCTACTGCATTTAAATGCCACAGAGTCTCTGAAACCCCCAAGGCCCGGGAGACCAGGTAACCGTGGAAACCTGATTAGTAACCCGACACCAGGTCCGAGGCAGGGTTTGGTGTGTGGTTGCTTCGGCTTGATGAGGACTGTGGCATGGGCGTCTATTAAAGAGCAGAGCTGACAGCCCCCCGCCCTCCTCTCCGCTCTGCCTGTCGCCACCCAAAGGCGACCTTCTGACCTCCTGACCCCGAAAGGCCCCTCTAGTCCTTGTGTCAACTCCATGTCACATTCCTGCTGTTGAGAGAGAGTGTGTGTGTGTGTGTGTGTGTGTGTGTACTTGAGCGAGTATGCTGGTAGGAGAATTCAGTCCTCTAATTACAAACCCCTTCCCCTCAGAGAGGTCAGGATTACACAGTAATGCTATTCAGGGAAGGGCATTGATTAGCAAGACACAATCATCAAGAAGAGAGAGAGAAAAGAGAAGAGGAAGACAGCCAAAGAGAGCAGGAGAAAACGTCATGTGTGTGTGTGTGTGTGTGTGTGTGTGTGCGTGTTCCTGCCATGGTCTCCTTCACAGTCCAATAATCAAATTCTAGGAACTGAAAACGATGCTGTAAGTTGCTATTATTTACCATTGAAACCCTCAATCATTCCGGCAAATGAATATATATATCGACATAAATCCATAAATGAGTTTTCATATGCAGGAAACCATTTGACAACAACAAAGTGACCAAATATGTTTTATTTTGGTCTAACCCAAAACACTTGGGTAAAATGTGTGCTTTTGCTATTTTTCACCTCCTTAAAATAAATGTCACTTGGTTTTATGTGTTAGCTAATGCAATAATATTTACACAGTGTCCTAATATATTTTGTGACTAAAGCACAATACCATTTAAAAAGTATCTTATGCTCAACAAGGGTGCATTTATTTGATGAAAAATACAGTAAAATACAGCAATATTGTGACATATTATTGCAACTTTGCATAACTGATTCTATTTTAATACATTTCAAAATGTAATTTATTCCTACCTCATTACTCCAGTCTTCAGTGTCACATGCTCATTCAGAAATCGTTCTAATATGCTGATTTGGTGCTTAAGAAACATTTCTTATTATACCAATGTTGAAAACAGTTGTGCTGCTTAACATTTACATTTTTTTCAGGATTCTTGGATTAAGAGTACGGCATTTGATGAAGAACCTACATAATGACTTTGAATTAAAATATGAAAAAAATCTTTGAACAAGATACATTTGCCTGAGAAGCAACACTGCTTAAGATATACATTATGACTTGCTTTCAGTGAATGTATCTTTAATATAAGTGTATTTTGTCTGCACTAACACTGTAAACAATTCAAAAAGTTCAAAAACTCTGCAGTGCAGCCAGACAAAATATACTTATATTCAAGATAGAATCTATGAAAACAAGTCTTAATATCTTCACCAGGGTTGCATCATAAGTAAATTTGTTTTTGCATTTTGTATTTGTTGGTTTTAATAATTTTTAGATATTTTTTCCTGGAAAAGTTAAAGTCAAACAAGTGAACTCCCATGGCCTCTTGGGACAGTAAAGTGTTCATCAAAGAAAACCAAGCATATTCAGACACAGATTTAGGTGTGGTCCAGTCTAAAATCTGCAGACTGTGCAGGTCTCCAACTCATGCTCCCAGGATGCACTGGGGCAAAAGGCCCAGCGTGTGCACGCACACATCACATGACAAACCCGTTCCTCATGCTCAGATGGGATTTGATCCTCTTGGCAATGCCGCAATGACCCGTCAACACCCTTAACCTTGTCTAATGACCTTTGACCTCAAACAGATTTGGCCTGACGCCAAAGGATGTTACACTTTTTAGTACGCAAATGCATGAGGGGAATGAGAGACGGAAACCCCCCCCCCACATACCCAACACATAACCTCAAATCCAATAATGCTGACAAACACTACAATAAATGTTACCGTTCAATTGCTCAACAATTCATGTTGTCTGCCATCAAACTGACGTAAACCATGATGAGAAAGTCAAACCTCGGCTTCTCTCTGCCATTCCCTAAAGGGACTCTAAAAAAGGCTTTTTATGACTCGGATAAATTTTAGTGGCGGGAAGTTGTCATTTGTTTTATTTGGCAGGGGAGCTTTATTAACGACAGGGATAAATGTGCGCTGGGTATAGCATGTGTAATTAAGCTCTGGCTCCTGCTTTTCATTAGCACGCTGCTAATCAACCAGGCTAGTAATAAAATGGGAGTTTTGTTAATCAGGTAGGGTAAACTTGATTTGACCGAGTTTATCAAAATGTCTAAGGCCTGGCGTAAACAGAGGTGCATCTCAGGGGAAAACGCTCATCCATCAGAGTGATAACTTAAAGCCCTGACTTGGTGCAGGCAATTGGTCTCCGTGCTTTATCAAATTAATATCGCAGACGCGTCATGGGTTAGAAGGGAGTCGCAACACTTGTAGATAATCAATGGAAGTTGTAAATATGATTAATGACGGCTCTTTGCACTGATTAAGTACTTAGTCTGCCTTGTATGAACTGATAGGAGCATTCTAGACTTATTTACATACACACTCATAATACGTGGTAGCGTCAGATTGCACATGCACGT
Source organism: Onychostoma macrolepis (assembly GCF_012432095.1). NCBI lineage: Eukaryota > Metazoa > Chordata > Actinopteri > Cypriniformes > Cyprinidae > Onychostoma > Onychostoma macrolepis. The sequence goes on along the minus strand of NC_081166.1, from coordinate 8,669,961 downwards.
ACAAAATGAGTTCACAAACATAATCTTTCAAAACATCTCCTATCTAGAATGTTATTAATGCATGTGAAGCATTTGGCGACAGGTAAGGAATTGTTTCCTGAGCTAGGCTTAATACTGGTCGCAGTAAAGTGCTAATTTAATCCCAACTCTCGTCCTCTAGAAACTGTGGAAGAACATTTTCATTATTATATAAAAGAGCAATAGAACAATAACACTTTATTTACTGCTCTGCAGGATTATATGATTTTAAATGTACACACACAACTTATACATCTATACTTGTGAGAACCTCCTATATACTTATACAGCACTTACATGAGGCTAATTATAACTAGATTTCTGTTAACTAGTCGCAATTGTGACATTTAACAGGTTATCAAAAAAGTTAAAATTATTTAATCTCTCTCTCTATATATATATACATGTATAAAGAGAGAGAGAGAGAGCTGGGTAGATTACTTACGAATTGCAGTACATTACTGATTCCAAATTACATGACAAAAATTGTAGTTAGTAACGTAATCCATTACATTACACATTTTAGGTAATATAATCAGAGTACTTTTTGATTACTTTTAACGATTACTTTTAGATTACTTTTAATGTAACTCGTTTATCACATTAATTTAAATAGGATAATATTGTACTACTGATATTAAAATGCAAAGAAAATATATTTCATTTGTTGCTATTAACAACATAAAGTGAATTAAGCATTACATAACATCAAGGTTTCCCAAACTGGGGTTTGTGAGTTTAATGAAAAGCTAATAATTAATTAAGTAATAGAAATGTAAAATGAAAATAAATCATTTTAAAATAACTTCAATCAAAATAAAACACTTACTAAAAAATGAAATATTTTGTTGTCATGCAGGCATTTTAGAAAGGAAAATTTAAAAAATGAAAAATAATTAGGGAGACTCGACAAATTATGAATAATTTATTGCTATTGTGTGAATATATGCAATCAAGTAATCAATAAAAAAGTAACTGTAGTCTGATTATGAGTATTTTAATTTAATTGTAATTTAATCTAATTACAAGTACTTAATTTTCAGAATCCTGATTATGTAATCCAGATTACATGTAATCAGTTGCTACCCAGCTCTGTATATACTGTATATTAAGTATGCAAGCTGCTAAGGTGTATATATCTGTTGTCAACCCTAGATATGACCCTAGATATGTCACTTTAAATCAAATTTTTTTTAACGATTTGCTAGGGTAAAATCATGAGTCCGACTTCTTAGAAATACAACGGCATATTTTGAGGTATCATTAAATTTAATTACAACAAAATCATGAACCTTTCTTTTAATCAAGGAAAGTTCCTGCTGTACAGTCAGTTGTACAGCATTTCAGGAATTTGGCCTTCAAAAACACGTAGAAACTGTAAGTACAGTGAAACTAGTACAAAAGGAAACACTCACTTGACTTTTTTAGGGGCATCTGTGGGGATAGGGGGTGCCGACGTGGACTTGCGCTTCCTTGGCCTTCCGGGTCCTCGACGAGCCGGACTCCGTGAGTTCTCTTCTTTCCTGTAAACACACAAACACGCGCACACACACAGCCTGTCAATCACTCTAATTCACATTAACAACGCTGAATGGAACGAAACACTAAGCCATCCTAATTGTGAGAGTGGACTAGAGGAAAGACTTAAGCACAGCTCAGGCTTATGCAAAGAGGGCTCAGCACACACTGGGTGGTCTCAGCAGAGCGTTGCGAGGGGACAGAGAAAGAGCTGGAGAGAGACTGTGAGAGTGTGTGTGCTGGAGGATCGAAGAGAGTTCGATCTCTCCGCGCATGTGTGTAAATGGGTTTTGAAAGGTGTGCGGAGTGCATTTATATGTGGAGGGTGTGTATTTGTGAAAGTGGTCTGTGGTTTGCTCACTGGTGGTCATGTTTTCTCTGTAGCTTGGCCAGCTCCCTCTGTTTTTCCTTGTAACGCCGCTGCAGTTCTGCCAGCCGCACACGCATCGCTAGCTCCTCCCGGTCCAGCGTTTCCATGGTACCCTTAACAGGACACACCTACACATGGAACGAATAATCTCCAGTGAGTTAATAGTTTCTAAATGACAGTCAACATTGTGCCGCTTTGTATGATTGTCTTTCTTCCTCAGAACACAAATGGAGATATTCTGAATAATGTTCACAATACTCTTTTCCATACAGTGAAAGGATAAAGTGATTAATTTTTAAAAATGATCTTTAAAATTGGTCCATACGACTCATGCGTTATATTTCAAGTCTTATGAAACCAAACCATTTGTGTAAGAAACAAATTGATATTTGAAAATAATCAAATTACGATTTGTCTGATAAAAATGGCAAAAATGGCATCACGAGTTACGTGTACCGGTTCGGGACGTGGCGTCCACTTGCACTTCCTGCGCAGATTAAGGATTCTGCGAAGGGGTGGAGTTGAGTCTACTGGTATGGGTGGGACCAGTTCCAAGGCCCGGGCGGCAGCTAGGGTCGCCAAACTTTGGAGGTCAAAGGTCAACATGTCGTCTTCTGCACAGAATGAGAAGAAATAAAGGAATTGAAGGAGAAATCACATCATCTGATCTTACAATGACAGAGAAGAACATACAGGGAGACATCCATCTAGGATGGGGTGTCCGATCCTGTTTCTAGAAGGCCAAATTCCTGCAGAGCCTAGCTCCAACCTGGAAGCTTCGAAAAAGTCTGAAGACCTTGATTGTATTTAATGAGATTTGGTGCAAATTTGAAGTTCATTTGAAGCCAAAGTACAAAACCCAAAGCGCAATTATTCAAGGGATATTTCACCCAAAAATGAAAATTCTGTCACCTGTTTGCCTTCATGTCGTTCCATTTTCTTTCTTCCATGAAACATAAAAGATGTTTTGAAAAATGTTGATAACCAAATAATTTTAGTTAACACTGACTTTCACTGGACAAAAGAAAATCAATGAGACATTTTTCAAAATATCTTCTTTTGTGTTCCACAGAAGAAAGTCAGTTATGCGGTTGAGTAAACAGAATGTGCACTTTTGGTTGAACTATCAATTGACCAATTGATCATTGTTGTCTGAGATGCATTAGGATATGGTCACGCATTTTATTTTTTATTTTTACCCTTTTCAAATGTGGATAGACCCGGTTTACATGTGCATTTAGTGAAACAGACAGATGTTAATATCAGGTGTAAACAGTGGCCTCTGTCTCTCCATGTATATTCAAAAGTGACCTAGCAAAACAGACATCCAGCCTGTCCCAGAAGATGCAAGCTAAAAAACCTGTAAAGGAGCAAAAATAAAAAGAGAGTCGAAGAGAGAGAGAGAAAGAGGAAAGCCTCAAACGGTACAAAGCCGCCTCTAAGCACGCCGCTGTTTCCTGACAGCACTTTGTGCTTTCAGAGGCTGAATGAGCAATGATGATAGCTATTAACCAGAGAGCTTATCTCTGTACATGAGGCTTAGATGCCAGGAGCCATGTTACAGAGAGAAAGAGAGAGAGAGGGAGAGAGAGAGAGATGAAGAAGGGCGAATTCTCAACATTTATCACTGTCATTAGGGCAGGCCACATGCTTAGTCTCCACTCAGCCAATGAGGCTTGAATATTCATGACAGCCAAAGCTGGCCTGGGGATACTGAGAAGACTGCACGAGTGTGTATGTGTGAGCGGCTGTGTCTGTGTTAGCGGGTGTCCACGGCTCGCTATTTTGTTGCGTCACGGCAAGGCAGGGGCACAGTATGGGATCGGCAAGGAAAGAGACTGAATAAGGGGGGAAAGAGGGAGGGAGGGGAGACAGGCAATAAGAAGTAAAGTGTTTATTGAGCTATCTATTTATTCGCAAACATCCCCTCATTACTAACATGGAAAGAATCCAATTTTCTCCTCCGAGGGGAAATGCATGGTGCACGAGCAGACCTGCGCGCAGGGGGCAGAGAGCAAGAGAGCAGGAGGAGATCAAAACCAAATGAGAGGACAGGAGAAGTCGGGGGAGAAAACTGTAAATCTCACAAAAGCTGTCAGAGAATATTTTATCAAAAAAATTAAAAGAAAAAAAAAAGAATTTTGCATTAAAAAATAAAAGCCTATTTTTAAGATCATTAGATCAGGTGTCTTGAGACACGTCTTTCAAAAGTTGATATTCTTTTAACATGTGGTGCGTTTAAGCCACAAAATGTTGAAAACACAAGACGATGCAACAAAGAAATCTGTCTAGCATGTTTACAAAGAAAGACCCATTAAGATGTTTTTTTCATGACAATTAAGCACATTTTCCCACAAATTCTCTGTATCACAACGTTTCACACTTCATGTTTTTCCCATTATTCTCAATGGTGATTCTAATTATAAACAGTGATATATGGTAATTATAAATTACTGTAATCATCAGGGTATCCTATCAGCATTAAAGTAATGAGAACTGATGGAAAATGTTTTTAACCGTCATGAAAATAAGGTAAAATGGTCCTAAAATAAGCTTAATTTTATAAATGAAATCGAGACTAAATAAAGCATTTTTTTAAATAAATGAAAACAATAATACATTTCTTCTCTTTTTTTTTTTTCTTTTCTTTTTGGGCTGTAATGTGACCTGGACAAGTTCATGACAAATTCTGTGAGATTCACCTAAAATCAGAGGAAGAGGAGGGAGAAATTTGAAAGACAAGTTGTACAGGCTTTAAAAGAATTATAGCCGCATGAAGGAAATCTCTCAGCTGAAACGGAAAGTGAGAGAGACAAGTGAACCGAAAGAAAGACAAGATGAGGAAGACTGGATTATGGTGGTCTGGGAGGGTCTTCAGTTTCCCAACTAGCTGAAATCATCGTGCCACTTTTAGCCCTGTGGTGGTCTTTTTGAAATCGATGCCCATCGGCCTGCCGTAACGAGGCCGGTGGGGACCGGAGCCACGGAACAGCACATGGATATCTGTGATAGCATGAAAGCAAGACGTACAAGTGGGATGGAAAATCTGAGGCCCAAAAAAGAAATGAAAATGAGAGAGGGAAGGAGAGAAGACAGATAACGCTCTCTGAGAGCATTTAGCCTAGAGATCTGTGGGAAAAAAAGAGCGGGAACGCTGTGATATCACTGACCAATCAATAACAACTACCAACAATACTTCAAAGAACCTCTCAAAATCTATATAATTTTATCACACGTTATTTGTCCATACTTCACAATGCCCATAACACCGCAAGGAATGTTAGCAGAGCGCCCGAGACGTCTGCCATAGATAAGAATGCTTGAAATCAAATCTGTAAATCATTGAAGAGTAAACCCAATCGCATATGAAATCTTTAGCCGGCGAGAGACCAGGTCCTGACAGCCCGCGCAGCCGCCTCACCTCCAGTTCTTTAATAATTCAGCGGCGGGCGTGTTTATTGATGACTTCTTCACCACTGCAAAGAGCTTCATCATATTCTCTTATTAGTCCCTTTAGTGCAGCTTGCTTAGACAAGAATTACACAGCAGATTACATCCCTATTTTAATATGGGTGGAAAACAACACACACACAAACAGCGAAAACGCCACACGCCGCCAAATGCGGTTAGATTTTTTTCCCTGCGCGGTGTGAGCGTTGGGGATTTCTCAGCTGCTAGAGGATGCTGGCGTAAATAAAAACATCCTTTGGCAGGGAGACCCTAAACGGTCCCTGGAAAAGCAACAAGCCTTTAAAACAGCACTCACAACAATGGGGCCTAATTAGCCGACAAAAACGCTGTCGTCCTGAGAGGAAAAAGATCAGCTGTTTTTACTATTTCATCAACTTCGCACTGAGGGACTCAGAGAGCTGTGGGAAAGCGCCGAGGCTTTTTTCCATCTAAAATGAGGCTTATAAAAGTGATCAAACAGGTTTGAGGAGCAGGGGCAGGGGAGCCGTCCCTCAGGATGAGTGAGTGGACACAGTCCAATCCGGCAGACCCGGGGGGAACTAGCTATCATTAGAGCTGCCTTTTAAGACAGGCTAAAGCCCTTTAAAAACACGGCCCCCTCCTCACCGCTCCGTCTTAGTCTCTCCCACAGGAAGTGCTGAACCCCAAAAGGCTGGGGAGCATTTGATCTGTAGGCAGAAAAAGAAGGCAAGAGTGCGAGCTTGTGCGCAGTCGAGTGAGCGAGTGTGTGTGTTCCTATGAAAGTGAAAAGCTGGACGGTCAGCTGAGAGTTAGCATTTGTGTGTATTTCGGTGTGTCTCTGCACGCATTGTCGGGATGGTGGTATGGGGGGGAGGCTTTGTTATCTTTCCTTCACACAAAGCCTGGATATCTGGCTGGGCTGAAAACCCTATTTTTTGCACCTCTTTTTGTGAGGAGAGAAAAAGCAAAATGAAAGCCTCCATCGTGGTCTTCCCCTGCCGCCTGTATCACAGCGCTACAAGACTGCTCATGCAAATCACTGATGAGGAATTAAATCATGTGTGTGATTGGGTGTGCTTTCTATTGTGATAAGAAAGAACAGAATGGCTGTTTCTCTGTCTTTTAACCACCTTTTGTAAACCTGTTGGTGCTGGAAATGTTACAAGATGGACAGTCTTCTGAAATCGTGGGAGTTGATGTGGTGTTGGTGTACATTGGGAAGGATGTAAGCAAATGAGATCGGTGTGCGAATAATTAAGGCCAAAGGGAGCCACAACAAAATATTGAGAGGGTTTTAAAAGTACTTGTAAGCACATACTTAAAAGGCCTTTTTAGGTGGAAATATATTTAAACAAATTTCAGAAAATTGAAATGCTTGTTAGTGATCTTATCATGAATAATTCATCCGTGCATTTGTTTATTTTTGCATAAGTGGAATTTTTAATCAAAATTTCATAACTCGATCTTCTGGGGAAACAACGGTCTTCTCTCTGGTGACGTATGCCAGACTTCTCCAATCATTTAGTCTTACTCTGGCCTTTGCAAACTCACATTCAGATCTAAATCCATCCGATCAACAACCAGTGAACACAACTAAGTGCCCATCCTACATTTTTCTTTTCTTTTTTGATAATCAGTTTCAATTGGATGTACGTCAAAATATGTAAGAGAAGATATGTTGCTACTTCAGTTCCCTTGATACGTAAATTTATTTTGATTAGCTAGAACATAATATTGCAATGACACGCTATGTTTTAGGTATTACAAACAGATTCCACATGCATAGAATATGGCACAAGAGCAGTAAATAGATGCTCACAAACAGAAAATGTTTGCCTGAAGAGGTAACTGTAGCAACAGCTAAAAGAATTCTAAAATAATTTTTGGGGAATCATCTTGTGCAACTCAGATTGTCTTTTGGCACCTCAAGCACTTTGTGTCCTTTTCAGATAATTATTGGATGAAAAACATTCAAATGCAAAAACGCTGACATTATCACTTTATAAATGATTTTCATAAAACTGTTTTGTTTAGAAGTCTTTTTAAGTAAAAGTTCATTTAAATATCTGGCTAACTGTGTTGGGGCAACACAAGCCATTTTGGCAAGATTAACCTTAATATTGCTAGCCAAATATGTCTTATTCCAATTCCTTTACAAAAGCAGACATCCCCTGAAAGTCATTGAAAACCTTGATCAGCTGGTAATCTGAATATTGGGGGGCACATGTGTATGTTCATCCTTACCTCGGTTCTCTTCAGTGTTGTTCCTCTGCTGTTGGGATCGCTCCAGCTCTGCCAGTTCACTCAGTAACTCTATACCATAATTTGGGGCCACTGCATTCCCAGACACAGGCACAGGGGCCGCCATACGGGCATCTCGAGTGGCACACAGCGCTGCTGCGATGAGGAGCTCCAGGCTCCAAATGCAGCTCCCAGGGTACTGATTCCCCAGGGCAGAGGGCACAGGGCAGGGGGAGAAAGGTGGCGAGGTTGAGTCAGTGGGTGACGTGCACTCATCCTCAGCGGTCCTCTCTGGATCCTGCTCGGTAAATTCCACAGACTGACAATCCTGGGTGGAAGTCACGGCTGAGTCTCGTAGCTCCTCAACCTGCCGCTTGTTGTCTTCAGCTGGTGCTGGACTCTCTATTCCACTTGCCTGGCTGTTGGGGATCATAGTTGCTCTGTCCGGATGGGGGTCTGCTATGGTAGAGTCAGTAACGGGGCAAAGAGAAGTTTGTGAGAGAGTGGCTTCCACCTTTCCTTCATCCACCTGTCCGTCTGCTTCTATTACTCCTCCCTCCTCCTCTACATTCTCCACTTCCTGGGATGTTCTAGTAGGAGAACCCACTCCAGTGTGGCACACAGGCTCCTCCCCTTTGGGAGAAAGGGGGTGGGGCTGGGGCGCAGGTTCAGCTGGTTCCGCTTGCTCCGCCTCCAAGTCTGCATGCTCAGCCAATTGGACTTCTTGAGGGGAGGGGCCACCTTTGTAACCCATTGCGATGGCAGGGTAAGTGTAGCCAGGAGGGAGATCTATAGGAAAAAATGGGAATAAAACTGATTGAGTGTTTCCATAAACACTGATGTTGGTTTGGGCTCCTCAACCTTGTTTGAAGTCACTCTATTACAAGCATAAAGATTTAACTGCTCCTGAAACACACTTTAGCGCACAGCGAACCAGCAAGCCATTACCATTCATTTGTAATACACATCACAATATGACCTTGTCAGTTAAGGGGCATGGCCCCCTGCCGCTGAAGTGCAGAGAGGGGTGATATATATGCTGTATACAGAAGCATTAGCGACAGTGTGTACCATTCGCTGCGTTTATCTAGTATAACTCACACACATAATGGAGCCGGCGCCATAAAGGCTATGGCGCAGGCATGAGCGAATTTTCCATGAATATTGAATTATGTTCAAGTTGTTATGGATGCAGTATGAGCGAGAGAGAGAAAGAGTGCACGGAGGAATGTTTGTGTATAAATTAGTCTTTAAGTGAGAGTGTGTATTCGTCTCGTCCGCCGCGCGAGTGAAAACGATTGCATGGGAAACGTTGCTTGCATGAAAGAGCGAGAGTGTCTGTGTGTGTGTCTATATGAGATCTGCAGCATAGCCGGGTATATTGATGACAGCATGGTGTCTGGGTGTGATTGCACAGCCAGCCCTGTCACCTCAGCGCTGTATTATTGATGGTATCCATCCGCCAGATGAATGCGTATCCCTCCGCCAGCCAGCACTCAAGGACCTCTGAAGGATAAGAGAGGCCCTGTCTGCTGTCTCACTGACCTCCCTACTGTTTTCTGTCTGTCTCTCTCGCACCTACACCGTACAGCAAGCCGCTCCCTACGGCGTCTATGCTTTCTTGCACATACAAATGTGTCACAAATGGATACAATGGTGCAAAGACACAAACACAAAGTGAAAAGTCAGCGCTTACACTTCCATTCACATTAACAGGCTGATTGTCTTCGGTAATCAAAGGGCAACGTCCTTCAAAGGCCCTGTGTATCTTATCTGCAGCAAAATATCTCTCTCTTCTTTTCACTGTCCCTCTGGTCAGGGTCTTTTTTTCTATTCGGCCATCTCCTCTCTTCTTTTTTCTCTCTCTCCTTCACTTCACTCCCTCTCCCCCAGGGGTTTGTGGAGCCAGACGTGATGGCAAGACCCTAACCTTGAGAATGAAATGAAATGTTCCAGCCTCTTTTCTCTAGTCGCTGTTTTTTTCAGACTCAAATGCGAGGGCATTGGGATAGGAAGCATGTTGGGGAAAAGCACTATTCTTTGCTTTATTCTGTAATTCAGACTGGATTATTACTCCAAATAAACCAATCCACTGCCTTTTTATTGTCAGACTCATGTTAGAATGCGTTCTGATTCAAATACTAAGCACGTACGGGGCGGAACAGACATTATTTGAGCAATTTCAAAGAATGTCCTCCCTCTTTTTGGGAAATAAGCAGGGCTGCATCAATATGGGAATTTTGTCTGAAACTGATGCTGATAATTATTAATATTTTTATGCCAATAACTGATATATTGGCTGATATTAGATGCAAATTTATGATTTTGTCAGTCTGATTACAAAAAAACTCACAAAAGTACAGATTTCTATGTGATGATTATTACAGACTGAGTTTTACAACAGCTAAGCCAATTAGAATTGAACTGAAGTCCTATTATCAACTGGCTATAATTTATTGGTTTATGTTGGCAAATTTATCGGACAATCCTGATATGACCACAAGCGTTTCCTGCACGCCCGTAAATAATCATTATATTTTAGGTTTAATTTTACTTTCTGTGGTGGGGTGCAAAAAAAAACATAGTCACCCATGTAAATGACAATTAAATGAAAACCTAATTAATATTTTAGTGAGCCCAGCTTACAAGGCACATAATGAGTCCTCCTTCAATCATACCATGTGAGTTAGAAACTACATTTCTACAGTTACAGGTTTCTGCAATGCATATTTGTTCCTGTATGTACACTAAATGCATTCACTATTCGTCCTACTGAAATAACAGACATGAATGCTGTCATTTTCCCACTCACCAGGCTCAAGGGACCGAGGGTAGTCCTGTGGCGGCTGGCCCTCACCCCTCTTGTCCTGGGACTCTGCAGGTTTTGGCAGGTGGTGAGGGGTGGCATGGGGGCTGAGCGCCGGGGAGCGAGGGGCAGCCACGGCCGGGCTGGGCTCAGGGCAAGGCGTGCAGGGCGTACTCTTGAGGTGGGACCGTGGGGCGGGTGAGCGACAGCAGGGCGAAAGACGAGATGCGCAGCCCCCTGGGGATGAGGAGGAGGGGGGCGGTTTAGCGGAGGGGCCAACGGAGAAAAGCTTAGTGTGCTTGGACGTGCGGAGCTCAGACGATCCCTCAACCAGATCGATGGGGGGATCCTCAGGTTTCCTCTGGAAAAACACAAGAAATACAAACGGGCTTCAGAGACTGTATAGCACAGCGTACTACAGCAACAGTGGGAAGTCAAACATTATGCATATCAACATTATAGCCAGTTTCCTCACATTTATAGTGGAAAAAGGATGGAGCTAGTTATGATTCAGTCATCTCAGGTTTCTTGCGTAAGGACATGCACCAGAGACACAGTACAATGGGTGCTAATGATCCACCGTACACTTGCATTCTGCTCTGCTTCTTTGTACAAAAGCAGTGAGGTAAAAGCCTGAATCCTGCCCCGATCCTGAGAAGAATCGCACTCTTTCAAAACTTCCAACATTAAAATGTGCTTTGAAAATGAAAGCTGGCCGTTCTTTGGCTATAACTGCAATGAATTTCTGAGAGCAGGAATAACAGGCCTTTCACAACCTCGGGCGCCCTAGGTAGGCCTGCTGAAAGACGTTGGGCTTCTGTAGAGAAATAGCTATGGAAATCACCTTGAGGGGTATGAGGAAACGTGGTTAACCGATTGTACGTGCACTTTTTCCTTCATGTGTTACCTGCGAGTGACTGTGTCTGTGCGCCAGCTCCATCGCCTGTGCCGCGCGGTGCTGCTGGTGCTGATGTTGCTGAAGCGCATAGAGTTCCTGTTGCCGTAGAAACTGGGAGCGGGAATAGACAGCGGGATGCTGCATGTGTGAGGCGGGCCCTCGGGCTCCGTAAACAGGGGGCCACAGTCCCTGCTGCTCCATTACATCTACAGAGAGCGAGAGAGAGAAAGAGAAAGGAATGAGAAAAGAATGAACAAAGGTTTTTCTTTTGCCTCAAGGCAAGTCTCACTTATCGCTCTGAAGGCCTATTGATTTACGGCTATAAGATTCCACTCCTTTTCCGTCCCTCTTTTCTTCCACTCGCTTTTTTCTTTCCAAAAGTCATCCTTCGTCCCCAGGGCAAAAAAAACCCCTCACATTTCCACATCTCTTTCCTCATCATGTAGCGCACTCAACCCGTAGGCAGATAGAGAATGCAAACTGCCTCCTTTTTACATTGTCTGTCCCTCGCACTCACCGTTAGCCTGGTCATACCTCAGCGGATTAACACAAAACGACGGTCACCAGTGAGCTCACCAGCCACACTTGCCTGATCTCTGGCTCGCGCACGCCGCAGTGCCAGTCAAGACGATTCAGCGCTGCTGTCTCAAACTGTCACATGAATGTGGCTCCTCTGACAAGACCTTCCTGACAGCCTGCTGAGAGCGGGCAAGAAGGGTCTACTCCCAAATGGCTCACTCATTCACAAGAGCTGGTCTTGAGTTATTATGCCTGTAATAAGGGTTAGGTGATGGGTGTTGGCCTTAAAAAGGAGCACAGATGTTATACCCAGAGACAAACTCTTGAGGAGGGGAGACAGACACGGAAGCATTAAGGTCACCCGTTGTTTTGGCCTCACAAGGCAGCGCCCACTGGCCGTCTGATGCATATTGCATGCAAAAATGGCAAGCTCTGATTTAAAATAGCCAGTTCCTATTTGACTTGGTATTGCGAAATAACTTAACTGGAAACAAAGTTGTTTAAAATGTACAAGGAGCCTTTTTTGTTTTGAGGATGAAATAAATCACTGGATTTGGCATGTTAGTGACATCAAATCTTTAAAAAATAGTTTTGAATTTCATTGGAGACACTTAGCAGCAAGTTAATGGGATAGTTCAGCCAAAAAAAAAAAAAAAAATCTGCCATCATTTAGTCACCCTCATGTTTGTTCCAAACCAATATGACTTTCTTTTGTGGAACACAATGAAAAAATGAAAGAAATACAATGAAAAAAAAAAACCCATTGACTTTCATTATATGGACAAAAACAGTTCTTGAAAATCTCATCTGTTTTTTGGAATGACGTGAGCATGAGTAAATGATGCCAGAACTTTAATTTTTATGTGAACTATCCCTTTAATTAGATAAACTGAAATGTCTGCCTATGTGTGACAAGGCATCTCACAGATGCACTTTTGTGCCGTTCAATCACTAAGCGAGCAGGATATTTGAAAGGAGTCGGTCATTTCTGAAACGAACTGATCAGATAGGAAGGATGGAGGAAGGGGGAGAGAAGGAGAGAGAGTGTAGAGGGATGAAGCGCAGCTGTGCAAAGCACTTAGTCTCAGCCTTGAGCCTCAGCCCACAGAAATTTCAACACAATATGTTTTTCTTGCAGCCATTCGGTTTTGCATGCTGCATATTCTCCACCCCTCCTTCCCTGATGTATGGCAAGGACCTTTGTTTGGGAAAGATTACTGGGACAGGGTTATGTTTCCCTAGGGAGGGATCCAATGGATGCACTTCCCTTCTTTGTTGCGGAAAGGGGAGTGTGACGCTAAGGAGCAGAGAGCTAATTAAATTTCACAGCCAGTGTGGGGAGGAGGAATGCCGAACAGAGGCGCACAGCACAGGACAGCAGAGCACAGCACAATACTGCAAAAATCCATGCGATGATGTGCCGCACAGCAAGGCAAAGTATAATAGGGTGGAAAGACATTCAGAGATGCACAACAAATCAAAGCACAATGCCAGAACTGTGCAGACACGATGGCACAACCGAGCACAGCATGGCATGACAAGGCACAGCGCAATAGAGTTTAAAACCATTAAAGAGATGCTAAGAATACCACATCCAAACTTGCTCAGATGGGATGGTGCATCAGAGAATGACACGACCTGCTGGCACGAGCTGATCATAAACATTCCTTTGGTTTTAAAGAGCATAATAACATATTCCAAAATAAAATACATTTGCCTATATGATCTTTCTGAAAAATTGAACTACTGTAACTACTAACCACAAAAAAAAAAAGTTAAAAATGTTTTTTTTAATTAACTACCGTAACTACTAAAATGACTTTTCTTTTTCGTTGGCATCATCTAGGCCACTCCGATTATTAAATAATGTTAACTAACAAGCAAATACTAAAAACTGGCTATATTCCAGTATGTAACACCACTTTTCAGGTAGAGTAGGGATGCATTGTTAATAAAATTGAAACTGATAAGCAAATAATTATTTTCATATTTTGTCTGTTAACCAATAAATAAAAATTGTATACAATTTTGTCTAAATCAATAAAAAATAAATAAATAAAATAAATTGTTTTAACTGTAACAAGTGAATTTAGGTATTTAAACAATATAGTATGCAATATGAAAAATTTATATTAATTCTGAGATTTGTTAAAGATTACATTTAACAGTGTTATTAAATTATTAGTGCTTTTAAATATTAATTTTAAGTGAAAATTAGATGACTGCAAAGGTAATCTAAATGTAAAAAATAAAAGAAACGAGCAAGCACTATTAAATATGATAGACCAATACCAATAAATCCATAATATCGGCTAATATCAGATATATTGTGGCAATATATTGTCCGTCTTTACCGTAGAGCAAATGAAAAGCAAGAAAAATGCCATGATGCCACTGTGCAAAACAAACAAAAGAAAACAAAACAGTTTGATCCCTAAATTGTTATTGTTCCCCGTGTCCCTCACCTCCTCAGGTTCCACACATTGACACAAAGGAGACAAACTCCTAAAAACCCACCTGGGCCAATTCTGCCTTCTGAGCGAGCACTTACGCATTCATACAAATTTAATCTAAACCAACAGACCCTGAAACGTACACCCACACAGTGACTTTAGATCTCCATTTCTCTCGCTCGCACACGCTTATCTATGCATACGCCCCCCTCCCCCCACACACACTCAAAGTCAAATACGCAAGCTATCTACTTGAAATGATAATTTGTTTAAACAGTTCGAATAATTCCACTTTGCGCATTCAGAGTGTGCATTAGGGCCGCTTGTGAAACTGTTCCCATTAAGTCCATACTACAATGTGCTGTAAATGCCTGCTTGGCTTAGTGAAGCGTTTCACAATAATGATTACAGAATGATACAGGGGCAGAAGGGGATGAGATGGAACCGTACAGAGGGGGAAGGGACATTAGACCCAAGGGGAAGGGAATTCAGTGTTGAATTCCAGAACAGAACAAGTGGACAGAATGACCATGGATTAAATTGCTGTCTGGCTGTAAAAGGAAAAGTTCACCCAAACATTAAATCTCTTTTTATTTCTAGTTATCGATTGATCATTTTATTTGTTGGGGGGGGGGTCTTGGTGAAGATTCTTCAAAAATCATCTTTTGTGTTTGACTGCATCAAACAATTAAAAAAATATTTCAGAGTGGAAAAAAAAAATTTATTAATTAAAATGTCTTTGAATATGTGGAGCTGAATAACCTCCATTCTCCTCCATACCCTAACCTATTAACAATGTTGCTACAACAACCAAATAAAATAGTAATTTTGGGCAAAGTACCAAGGTGATGGGTGGCAGGGTGGGCTGCTGGCTCGGTAGGCAATACCACCAGGGCGGCGGAGGGGTCCTGAGGCAGGGGCAAGACTGGTTGCAAGGGGCTGGGCATGGCTGCGGAGAAGCCGGGGGTCAAGTTCTGGTGCAATGCTGCATGACTGAGACCTGAACAGAGACATGGAAAGCTGCTTAATGATGAAAGATTTCAGCTTATGTTTCAATACTAATGGGCAATTCATTGATTATTTAGTAGGGTAAAACTAATTAACCAACACATGCAGAAATTCAACAAGACAGTGAAGTATATTGCAATCTAATAACATCAAAATGGCAAAAACAGATGGCATTTGTTTACCATAAGAGTGTCCCATCCAGAGGGAGGGACTTCCTGTCCGAGGCATCCAGTGATGATGGGCGGGGTGGGCGTGAGCAGATGGCTCAGTGCCTAATTGGCTACCGCCTGGCACAATAAGGTGTGAGGTCAAATCTCCATGGCAACTACTGGAGGGGTGGATCCTGGCAAAGTCAACTCTGTCTTTGTTTTCCCTGAGGAGAAGCCATCAAAATGGCACAATGTTACTCTCCAAGGAATTACAACTACAGTGCAGCATGCTAACTCTTCAAGTTGGTCTTTGTTTACATATGACTGATACAGAAATTCAATTGGAAACATCAATTTGACTAATAGTCGTACCTGAGGAGGAGTTCTCGCTCTCTGTCGTATGCAGGCAGTCCAAGATGTTCCTCGCAGACTCTTTTCATGTCTTCATCCATCTCCCGCTCCAGCGGGTACATTGGGCGTCCAACACCTAACACAGAACAGTTCAGCACTGCAATCTAGAAACCCACCGATGATCACACTCATTTATTTGCTAATTTCACTGGTGCATATTCTTCTCAGTCAAATGCTAAATCACACATATAGGATAGCGGGATACCAAAGGTACAGTAAGATACATTTATTAGATTCAGACATGCCTTGTTGTCATTCTATCTCTGTATACTACCTGGAAAAAGTAGCATTTTCAGATATCAGACAGATAAGGTGTTGCAACTGGGCGATAGCAACTCAGTGCTTTAAACAGGTGGCTATAAGAGTATAAGAGCAATTTGGCAGTCACAGTAACACCTAAAATACCCAATCTGGCAAGATTATGCCTCGTCGTGGGATGACAAATCATTTGGATTAACAACCAAAAATGTCTTGTTTCTGACCATTCTCTTAAATCACAAGCTTGTTTTTCTTTGAAGTTTCCAAAAGTTCATCAAGTATATCCAGTAAACTGAAAATTTATATATAGCTTGTTAGAACACACACTTGTACACACACACAGACACTCAAACACACAAACACCAGACCTCCCATTGAGAGTCGCTTACCCTTCATGCTGGGCATCACTCTGCTATGGTGGCTGTGGGTGGGATGCCCGTCTGGCAGGCGGCACAGGGGCTCTCTCTGCCTGGCAACGGCCACCGCTATCCCTACAGGGGGCTGTCGCACCTCTCCCTCCCCCTGAGCTTCCCCTGAGTCCTTGCCTGCCCGCTCCGAGCGCTCATTCTCCCCAGATGACGAGGCTCTCCTGGGGGGCAGGGTCTGCTTTGCCTCCTGCAGAGCACAGCTCAAACCGCTTCCACTTTTGTCGTTTCTCTCGTTCCTCTCGCTCCTCTCCCCAGTAACTGCCCCCTGTTTGAGGCAGCCCAGGCCACCAAACGGGCTCTTCTGAGAGAACAGCAGTGGTTGCTGGCTGCTATACTTCATCAGACTCCTCATGGCATTGCTTTCAGGTCCCTGGGGGCCCAGTGTGGCCTCCTGTGGGGCAGTTAGAGGGGGAAGAGGCCCTTGGTCCCCATGTGAAGTCTGGGAAGCAGCACCCAGAGAGTTGTAAGCCTTGTGCGGTTCTTCATCCGGTCGAGCCGGGTGTCCTCGCACCTCCCAGGAGGGATGAGTGCCAGTCTGATGCCCGCTGTATCCCTGTGATGTCGTTTCCATGTCCATCTTCCTCTTGTCTTGTGTGCCGTTGCCAGGCTCCAACTCTGGACCCTGTCCACCAGTGCTAGCCCTGTTACTGTGCTGCTGATGACGTATCCGTGCAACTCTCTGACTGTTCCTCTGAAGAGTACACTCAACATCCTTTGCACCTTTACCTTCGGACGACGCCCTGTTCGACGGACCTGAGTGGGAACAGTCCCGGAAAGGTGGAGTGCTGGCATAAATGCTACTCTTAGCTTGGTGCCCACCCTTTGTCCCTTGTGGCAGAGAGGGACGGAAGGCATCAGATTCCTCACTCCCGTCCAAGCTACAAGAACGAGCCGAGTGGGGATGCTGATTCTGACTGTGCTGAACCTCGTTTGTGCGTGAATGCGGGCCCGGGGGCCAGTCTGGGCTCTTGTCTGTTTTGCCATATGCGTGTTGCTGCTGGGAAGATTTTCTTTGGCAGCTGCTCGGAGGAGGCAGTAGGGTAGCTGCTCGACTTCCACTGCTACTCCTCTCAGGAGTTTTTGTTTCTTTCCTGTGCTGCCCCCAACCGCGACCATCCCACCTCCCACACCTCGACAGTGAGGGTTCCCCAGCTGGAACGGTCCACTGGTTTTGTCTCCCTGTGGCCCCACAGAGGGCACAAAGGTAGGCCCCGTCACCTCAGAGTCCCTGCCAAGGCTCTTTTCCTGAGCAGTGGGCATGGTTAGTGGAGCAGGGGGTGGTGGGCAGAAGAGATCAGGATGGGGATGATGAGGATGGTGATGGTGCGGATGACTCGGGTGCAGCCAGGATCCTCCCACGGCAGAGCCTAGGCCCAAGGGAGGGGGTATAGAGTAGGGCACTGGGTGGGCATGGCCCAGCATGGCACTGTGGCGAAGACAGTCTGAGGGTGGCTCGCTAATTCGCATCTCTCCACTGACCCCCTCCTTGCAACAGTGACCATCTCCGCTTGTCTGCCGAACAGTCCCCAGACCAGAGGCCCCTGGCCCCACACAACTGGGTAGGGAGCCCCTGGTGGTGGCCCTTGGATCAGAGCCATTCTGGGTCTTGGTGCTAAGCAGGCAGGAACTAAGGTGCTTAGGGTCCTCTTTGTGCCGGAAATCCTCTTCTAGGCCTTGAGGGTGGTGCTGGTGCTGGTGGTGAAGGGTGGGAGGACCGTGATGTTGCCGATCCTGCTTGGACTCTTGTTTACTCTTTTCTTTTTCTTTTCCTCCGGGTGCTACTCTTCGCTCCGCTACACCCGTCTCTTTGGAGCTCTTTTGGGAAGCTGTGCTCCCAAGCTCCCTCTCACGACTGCAGGAGTCCAACGGGTGGGCAGGGGCGGTCCTAGATAGTGGTGGGAGGCTGTGATTTGTGGAGAGAAGGTGGGGCTGCGACGGGAGGCTTCGTAGATAGAAATCTTAGGAAAGAAAAAAATTGATAACTTTTGCATAGTTTGTTTACTGTTGAAAAAGGAAATGGAACCTCACTCACCTTTCTGAGAGTCATAGAAGCGGTGCTGTCCATAGAGTACGCTGCTGTTGCCATGGTGATCCAGGGGGCTCATGGACAGGAAGGTGGGGGCTAGACTCCCTGAAAAGCGGGGATACCCTGGGGCTGAAAGAGAGAAAGGAAAGAGGGGAGAGAACATTGTCAGGATAAACAAATGTAACAAAAGAGAGTGACAGTTTTGGCCTTTTGCTGTGGCTGGACGCAGGTTCATGAAGCCCTACAGCACGGTACAACCTTTCCCAGAAACCCCTGCACAAACAAGTTCAGTTCTTTACTCGACATTTATGAGTAGTTCAACTAAACAAGAGCTTTTAGAACTTCTGTTTACAATTACAGCCTTTAAAATACATTTTAGTTGCTTTTGCTAAAGCAAACATCACACACACTATTGTATAACCAAAGATACATTATTTTAGAGAGACATTATTTCCCAAGTAGTTGTATATATGTATCAATATATACATAAAGGACAGAGACATACACAGACAAACAGTAATACAAGATGTTCTTTTAACAGCTATGCATACACATCCCACTGGTTCAGAGGGAGGTAAATGGCCGCTCAGTTTGACTCTACATCTTCAAGGACACTGCACTGTGTCCTGAGATAGTGAAGGCTACACTGGGGTGTATTTATGTGTAAACTAAGCACATGGCTGAAACCCAACCACAGAGCAGCAGAGGTCAATGGCCAGGCACACAAGGGTCATGCGCTTAAGCCGCCCACAACACAGAGCTATTATAGCCATCTGTGGTGTGTGTATGTGTGTATGTATGTGTGTGTGTGTGTGATTGTGTGTTTCTGTCTGTCAGTGAAATGGAAGTCTGTGTAAGGCTAGAGTATAACGTGTCTTTTTGAGTGTGTGTTCCTGTGTTTGTGCAAGTATTTGTTTGAGACACCCTGTCCTTGCACACAGTTTAATTGGACGCAGTTAAAAGTTTAACGGTCTGAGGCCAAAGTAAACAGCAGTCCATAATGCTCATCCTTAGCATTCCACGGAGCCATTGTCCCATAGCCTACAAAACACACACACACACACACACACACACACACGCACACACACTGTCATGACCCTGTCTGTCCTGACACAATAGAAAACTTTGGAAGACGACAGATGGACAAATTAATGCATGATATATTGGTACCAAATCAGTCATCATCTAATATTAGATTTTTTTTTTTATTGGTAACAGTCAATATTGGATATTTAATTGTGCATGCTCATTTCCCTTTAGATTACCATTGCCGTCTTCTAACACTCAAAATTCATCTTTACAAAGACAAATAATTTAATAGCACTATTAAATTTAATTGTTAAATGTATATCAATTTGTCAATATCCATTATCATTGCATCATTTAAAATACTAGATTTTAGTTTTTAAGTTTTCTTTGTCATTTAATTCTGCATAATTTATGTGGTTATGGGTTATCAGCCAAGAAAATGAAAATGACTGTAAATATGGAGCAAAATTTCGTCGTTAAAAATAAACAGCTTGGCTATGCTGTATGTCTTGACTGACCGTTTTGTGGTTCGTGAAACTGATGAAAGCACACCTCCTGAACTTTTATTAAGAACTTCATTACAGTAACAGACATTCAGTGCATGAATTAAACCTTTGAAACCTTTGTGTAACACATATATATCAATAACGAGCAAGAGGGTAAAAGTGAGAACGAGAGATGTGAACGAGGGAGTGCGAGTGTGATAGAGACGGAGCATATAATTTCGAGAGGCAGATTATGAGAGAGCCAGACCGTAAGTGTCTGTAGGTACATGTTTGAGTGTGTCTGAAAGAGAGAGAGAGCGATTGAGAGACAAAGGAGGAGGGAAGGAGATCTCCCCCTCTCCTGCCTCTCTTACTAATTGACACCAGTGGAGCGTCCTGCTGACAGTGACATCACAGGGGAGTCCAGATGTGTAATATCAGGCCTTCTGGCTGCACCTGTTTCCTACAGCCACAGAATTTCAATTTTATTGACACACACATTTGCAGTGCGCATACACAGACAAGCTCCTGCAGCATGTGGAGATACAGAGAGATGCACACATTAACTGTGAACATGCACTAAGACGAGGGACGGTTAGCACAGTCATTTGTAAACGTGTGTGTGTCCTTGAGTGCATATATCTGTTGAGTGCGTTCAAACATTTGAGCTATATATTTAATATATATTTTTGAAAGAAACCTTTTGATCAACAAGGCTGCATTTAATTGATAAAAATACAGTAAAAACAGTAATATTGTAAATTCTTGCCACAATTTGAAATGCATGTTTTCCATTTTAATATATTATAAAATGCAATTTATTCCTGTGATGACAAAGTTGAATTTTCAGCAACCGTTTCTCTACTCTTCAGTGTCACATGATCCTTCAGAAATCATTCGAATTTCAATAGAATAGCACTGTACAATGTAAAAGTCTTTAATGTCACTCTTGATGAATTTAATGCATTGTTGCTTAATAAAACTGTTAATTTCCTTACTGACCCCAAACTTTTTAATGGTATATGCAGTCTTAAAAAGGAGACAAAAAGGAGATGAGAACTGAACAGACCCGACAAGACCAGACCACCACAGTTGAGGTCAGACCAGAGGAGAGAAAAGAAGAGGCAACAATCACCACAATCCCTCCCTTCAACAATTAATTTAAATGGCAACAATTAGAGCAGAGCGGCACGGCAGTCTGAAAGCAATCACACTCTAATGATGAGCAATAAACGCAGTCCAGCACAGACCATTACAGGCTAGAGGAACGAGACACACACACATAACTAATCAAACACACTTATTGTAAACTACAGCTCCCCAGTCTGAATGAAAACTGTATTCATTTAAATGAAGAATGATAGAGCCACAGGAGCTCAGTGTGCCAGATCAAACTGAGATTCGGCTCAGAAGCCAAGACACTGTTTTTGTTCTGTAAGACTGAGAAGCAGTGAAAAGTACAGGTGGGGAGTGTTGGACAGTATCCCAAACAAAGTCAAAGAGGATCTGTGGTTGTGTGTGTGTGTGTGTGTGTGTGTGTGAGTGAGTGAGTGTATGAGAAAGAGAGGGAAAGAGGAGGAATGGAGCCACACAGAACTACTCATTCAATCATATACATAAAAGACATTAACACTGGTAAGCTGAACGCCAATGTTTGTTTTAAGGAGGTCATATTCTCTTTAATCTATGACAAATTATTAACAATTATTCGCTGCCACTCCATACCTCACCTACCTCCCCTTTCTCTCTAAAATACTTCTAATTTCTCTTTTTATTTGAAAATATTTTATTGCCATGACTGTTTAATATAAATAACAAAATCACTGAAAGAAAAAAGTACCAGTAATAAAATAAAATAAAATAAGAATTGCTAATAACTAGTCAATCTGTTCCAATCATTAAGATTCGCTCAAATTGTAACTCAATACCAGCTCTACCAGCACCCATGACACAGTCATATACCTTTACATGTAAGGCACAATAATGTGCATCAGATTACAGCCTGTCATGTGCATGACAAATTCACCAGCCATGTTAAGTACAAAACCTAAAGTGTGCGACCTGCTGGAAGAGGACAATGGAGACACACACACACACACACACCTCTAATTATATATGTGTGAACAAAGATTCCTGACAAAGAAAAAGGAGTGAGAGACTGTGAGAAAGATGCATATCTCTGTTACATTTATTACCACACCTTTCTCCATTTTATAGATATTTCATATTTGTTGTATTGATTCCTTGCTTACCCTAATAATTGTTTAACAAAAGAGTTTTTTATTTTATTTATTCTCTAATTTATTTACTTTTATATGTTAACACAATGTACACCACAAACATTTTATTTTTGCAATACATATATTGTCAATGAAACTTATATTAAGAGAAAGAAAGGAGTGTAATATAAAAAGCAAACAGGGCTGACTCAAATGTGCCCATCTAACCCTCTAATTGAAGCGAAGCAGCAGAACGAAGCAGGCAGACGGAGGGAGGAGAGAGCAGAACAGAGAGGGGAAGAGGAGGAGGAGAGGAGGGGATCTTGTCAGCTCTGTTAATTGCGAGATGTGCTGAATCAACGGCTGCAGAAAGCGGCCACTGTGGTTGCAGGAAAAAAACATGCAATAAGCCACACAAGGTCGCTTTTCTTCAAAATCTGTGGCAAAACCACTGTAACGTACAGCCTCAGGTGCCTTATTGCTTTAATAAAATGCCAAGAACAGAAATACAATAAAAGATGCCAATGTTTAATTAGTAATTACATTTATTGTTACATAATAATAATTATTAGAATTAATATAAACAATTATTTTTAGTAACTTATATGGTTCATTAGACTAAAGAATCATTCACATAATAAAAAATCTAGATTGACCACAATGGACTGAGATCACATGCAGCTGAACTGATTTTTAACTTAAGGCATTTAAAAAACTTGGTGCTCACTGTTTTCTATTTCAGAATATTATAATTGTTTTCTATTTTCATGTATTCTAAAATGTATTTTATTCCTGGAATGGCAAAGCTGAATTTTCAGCAGACATTAACATTATTCCTTTAGAAATAATTTTGATATGCTGATTTGATGATTAAGAATAATTTATTATTATTAATGTTGAAAACAGCTGTGCTTCTTATTATTTTAGAGGAATCTGTTTTAATTTTAAAACAGCTCATCCAATCTACATTTTGAGTCAGAAAGGTGTGTGTGTGTGTGTGTGCAAAGAAAGTAAAATAATTAAAGAAAAGCAGGTGAAAAAAAGAAAATGAGAGATGATGGGCTATTGATAATCAATAGTAAGAGAAGATGTTACAACCTCAAAGCAACAAATGATGGAAAAAACGTTTTAAAAGGGAAGAGGAGTGGATAAAGTGGAAAAAAAGGAAAAAGAACGGGGGGGGAAAAACAATGTAGAGGAAGAGTGGTTCAGCACATCAAGGAGAAAGAACTCAGGTATTGAATGAGTGAGAGATAAAAGAAAGATGGACAATGAGACAGAGAGAAAGAAAGTATGTGTATGAAAAAGAGAGAGAGAGAGAGAGCGAGAGAGAGAGAGAGTCTCGGGTGGCAGATCTGTGTGTTGGCTGGGCGCCCGACACTGGAGTTTAGCCAACTGGCAGCATGCCGATTGGGGCTTCCTGGATTCAGTCCTTAAAAACAATCATTTGGACAGAGTGTGTGTGTGTGTGTGTGTGTGTGGGAGAACATATATTTGAGCGGGTGTACATGAGCTACTGTAACCAATTATTTTCCTCTTACATTCTCATTTATTATGAAATATACAAACTGTCTCCATGTCTTTTCCCAGGCTAAACACACTCCATACACACACACACACACACGCGCGCGCGCGCACACACACATATTCACAGTCACTTCATGCAACGTGCCAAGCCAAGCCTGGCTTCCTCCACCAGCTGGGGCTTCAAAGGTGATCCCCTCTCTGTTGCTTTGAGCCAACTCCCTCGCTCTCCTTTTCTCTCTCGCACAAACGTACTGCGCAGACCTACCTAACACCCTTACACGCACTCAAAATATAAAATCTTAGAGCTTTTGCTGTTCCGACTTCACTTACCTGCTCCAGGCGTTTTACATTAACACCCAGCGAAGCACTCAGCTGTGCGGTTAATGCCTCTCACAACACTTGTTTAGAGGATTTAGAGGGCACAATTGTGTGCAAGTGTGTGCGTGAAAGAAAGAGGGATAGAATAAACAAGCATCCTCTGGTCAGGCACAATCATAACCTGATGTTTCTCAGAGGGCTCACACAGATGGGAAAACAGGTGTCCAGGTTGCTTTTAACTTGATAGTGATGTGTGTTCACACACAGCCTCACTTTAGTTTTACAGGAAAGCATTTATGGACAGGTTAAAAATAGCAGCATTTAAAAAATTCACTCTGAAAAACATGCTTAGAATTAAAGGGACAACTCACCCCCAAAATTTACTCATCCTCGTGTCACGACTAAACCTGTATGAGTTTCTTTCTTCCATGGAACCTAAAGGAAGATTGTTTTAACAATATCCTGGCCACTAATTTTCAGTATAATGAATATAAATGGGCCTGTCAAGTTACAAAAATCACAAAAAGCACCATGAAAGTATAAAAGTGATTCATATAATTCCTGGGCTGTATTCTATATCTTTTGAAATTATACGATAGCTTTGAGTGTAAATAAAACCAAAAATTCAAAGTCAAAAAATCTTGAGAGTTCATGACAGACAGAATGCAAATAAATCGTTCTTTTATGTCAGATCTTTGAATTGCATTATTTAGTTTGTAAAGTGAGAAGAAGAAAAAAACTCTCTTTATGAAATGATTCAATGACAAGGAAACTGGATTCAGTTCTCGAATTCAACTCACTGATTCAATTCAGTCACAGCATTCAAAACTGGCATGAAATTAAAATGAAAATACATATTATTTATCTAATTGCGAATTCTTTCTTTTTTTTTTTTACCTCAAAAATGTCTTTTTTCTTTTTCATTACACTTGGATGCATGTCAAAATACGGGAAAACTCCTTTCTGGAGTTTGACAGTTATTATATATACTTTGCATAGAAAATGCATTGTAAATTACTCTAATTGTGTTCCATGGGAGAAAAAAAAAAGCATGTTTTGAATATTTTGAGTATAACGGTTTGAGTCCACTCCATATTTTGTGTTTTCTGTTTGGAAAACACACACCTTTGGCTGATCTGTCTGTCATGGGGCGGTTGGGCGTTTAGTTATCTGGTTATCAGTTAGGTTGAGCCAGCATGTCTCATCGTTGGCTTATTTTTATGATATGACTACAAACACAAATTTTCTCAGATACACATTTAAATACACACACACACACACACACACACACCTGACCGGGGGAGATAAAGGAGGCACTGAAAAACGGTGCCTGACCACAAACTGTTCATAGCCAAAAGAGGAGCCAAGGGGCCAAAAGGCAGAGAGGACACGCGAGCACACACACACACACATGCTTAGCAGAGTCCGGAAGCCAGCACCTCCCTGTGGTGATGCCTCTAACCCTCAGCATCTCTCAGTTAAAACCGCATTCACGTACCCACACAGATGCACACCCCCTGTGTGAGTGTCGGTTGTCTGAGCAGGAAGTAGACCGTTGCTGTTCGGTTTAACCGTAAGGGTCACGAGACCCATGGGTCGGGCTGAGGAAACCCCACATCAACCCCAAAAATAGTGAGCCTCTAATGTTGAGCCTCATTGCAACGTCTCTTGGCAGTCAGGTGACCAAACGACCGTAGCCCAACTTCCCCATAAAATCCCATCACAATGATGCTCAAAATGCACTTCCTCACCTTTATTTTTTATTTTTTGCTTTTAAGGTAATTTGCTAAATTGCCGACAGACATTACAGCACCATCCTCATAAAGTTAATGAATATTAATTAACAATTTCCCGAACCACACAGGAGATCCCGCTGCATCCAATCAACTAACGCTTTTCTCTCCTGTCCTCCCCCTTTCACCCCCCTGGCCTAATGGGTCAGGTGGGGCGTCACATCATCGGTAGCTGGACCGTCTCCAGGGGAACGGGGCTGGGATAATTGCATGGCTCGTTTTGATGACATGCTTTTTATGCAAATGAAGGAGGGAGCGCAGGGACATGGCTGGGGGGGAAACGGAGCCATCCAATCAGCTGCTTCGAGGGGCTAAGCACAATTAAAGACTGATTCAGATAATGAGCTCTTATCATCACGATGGGGCCGTTTGCATCATTATAGACACATTCTGTTATTAATATTATTGTTATTAGTTTTATTATTATTATTTTTATGGTGGTAATCAGAAGCATCATCATTATAGTTATGATTATTGTTATTCTTGTAAGGTTATTGATGGTTTATATAAAGCTCAGGGCGCAGCAGAATAAGCGCTAGGTCGGCTACGGCGCCGTATTTTTTTCCCTCTCCCTCTAACTCTCTCGTTCTGTCTCGCACGCGCAGATTTGTTCAGTCATTCAGTTACAGTAGCACTGGGTGCCAGCAGTAACACCACTGTGTTCGCTGCCAACCACAATTACTGTTCCATTCTGCCAGCTGCCAAGAGCTCCGCAGATACAGAGCAGTTAACCCGCACCGATACACACACACATACACTTGTACGCGGTTGTACACGGATCTGTGAAAATACCAATAGCAAGTGCTCAGCTGTGCATACTATTTAAAAAGAACAGCCATGTGCGCAAGTTAACACAAATACACGCTATGCTCACACACACACTTAAGGCATAAACATTTATATAAAGAGCTATATACATTCAGAAGAACATATTGCGCATAATGGACAGTCTAAATTAAATTATAAGCAGACTGAGTGCTTGCAAGGGGAAAACACGTTCAAGATCATACATATATATATATATATATATATATAAAAACAGAAATGAAGAAGCCTGTACTCTAATACAGCACAGCACACTGACTCTCAGCACTGTTGTGCTCAAATTGTGCTTTTGTCTGTATTAGAAAGCATGCTGGGTATTTCTACGGATATCCCAGACAGAATGATAGAGAAAAAGACAGATGAATAGATAGATAGATAGATGGATAGATGGATAGATGGATAGATGGATAGATGGATAGATGGATAGATGGATAGATAGATAGATGGATGAAAGAACTATAGATACTGCAAATAAAATGATAGATAGAAAAAATAATGATAGAACAATGGATGGAACTACAGATGCTGCATAATGAACGATAGATAGAAAGACAGAACAATGAATGAATGAATGAATGGATGGAACAATAGATTTCTCAGGTAGAATGATGGACAGAATGACAGGACGATAGAACAATAGATAGAATAATAGAATGATAGAACGATAGACAGAACAATAGATAGAGAAAGAAAGAACAATACATAGAAAGAACTACAGATGCTATAGACTGCAGGTTAACATATAGAATGATAGACTGATAGATAGACAGAACAATAGACATAACAGAAAGATAGACATAGAATGATACTTAGAACTATATATAGAATTAATAAAAAATGATAAATAGAATGACAGATAGAACAGACAGACAGAAGGATAGATAGATCACCTTCATGTGAGTGTGGGAACCAGATCTGTGACGCGGCTGTGGAGTGAGGTCCAGAGCGATAGGGCGGAGAAGAGGGGGATGATGGGGGTCCGCTGGGGTGTGAGGGAGGAGAGCCCAGACTGCTGGCCAGAAACGTTCCCATGAAGGAGGCTGAAGAGTTCCCTATCAGTCCACTGCCTGCAGGTCAAAATTAAAAAATGGTACAAAATCAGACCAATTCTCAAAATGACAGTATTATTGAATTGAATTATTGAAAATTATAAAGTGGACCTCCACAATTACAGTGCAGCCATTATAAAGAGACAATAAATGAAGATTTGATAAATGTACCAAATTCTAACATTCAGCCTAAAATAATCGTTCTAACTAAATTAGACAGAAATAGAGTGCAATTGTGGGGAAAGACTAAACGAATTATCAAGAATAAAAGTTAATGAGAGAGAGAGAGACAGAGAGAGAGAGAGAGAGATACAGAAAGACAGATAGTGAGGGTATGAGACGCTAAAACGAAAGAGAGAGAGAGTTTTGGAACATAAGTGCTCAGTCTGTTCTAATACACGGTTCCTTAATGAAGTCCCTGTGATCTCTCTGCTGTAGCCGCTTTCTCTCTCTCTCTCTCTCTCTCACTCTCACACACACACACACACACACTCACTTTGCGACAAGACCTACAAAGGAGAACAAGAAACAGGCTGTAATACACTCTCATCCAAATAATGAGTACCACATGACACCCAAAGATGGGTTTCTGTCTGACAAAATAATGCTAAATGCTGCAACAAACCACAGTTAGCGTAGAAAACAACAGACTTTTAAAATGGACTTGATCTGAGTCCTGAAGCAAAACCATGTTGAGAACCACTGACCTACATCACCCAAAACACAGACGCACACAAAAGAAAGAGTGAAAAAAGAGGGTGATGGAATGATAATGAGGAAACCCTGGATCGAAGAGCATCAAAGAGATACAACTTTATTCAACCCTGAAGGAAAATGTGCAAGACTTTATACATTCAAGCCAACAAGGGTTAAATCAAATCTATTACACATGCACAATACATACAAACCAAACGGACGGTCATTATATTTCCACACACATCTTTTGTTTTTCTCAGCAGCGAAAGAAACAAAGCGAATTTGCAACGCTTCAGTAAACTTGATTAACCTATATGCTACAGAGGCACGGCTTTAATAAACTTTAGACATAATGTAATTTAAAGATAAGGCAGCTCACCGGAGAAGATTCGCTCGTGGTGCGATGCAGCATATAGAATCATCAAATCAGCCTATTAAACACAGAGTTTAATAGAACGATTTGCGCTTAAGACGATGTCTGCATAACATTTACAAGATTAACAACAGTGAATTCTGTGCAGATGAAAAAAAACGCCACACATGTGATGTTAGTTTCAGCGCATACCGCTGTGGTTTCCTGTGTCTCTCCCCTGACAAAGACTCTGCCCTCGTGTCCTCTAAAACAACCAACACCACCAATTAAACAGCGAGGTGAAGGCGAGTGTGGTTTCATTTCCTAAACTGATAAAAGTTAATTAACGTGGGTGAGAGGGATGAGGTTAAGGAAGACGTTTATGGGTGTGAAATTACTAAATGACTGCTCTCACAAGATAAACAGAGCACCAGGCCACAGCTCAAGCCCCAGGCAGAAATGACAGCAAGCAGGGGGGAAAAAAAGTCAAGAAAGCAGGAAAAGACCAGCGGAATTACAGGTCTGGAAAGACGTTAGGCCGCTGGTGCCGGGGTGGATGCTGGGATCACAGCCGTCAAGACACTTTGTCTCCTCGCACCCACTCACTCGCCTCAGGATGAAAGAAAGCAGGCTTTTTGCGCTGGTCTAGGAACAGCTTCCCGCTACATGAAACGGTATAATCGAAGCTACAGAATTCCCAGCACATTACAGCCGTCTTCTCCTCCCAAATGTCCCCACCACCTTCCCACGGGCTTTACTACCAAAATGAAAGGTCTGTGTTCTCCGAGAGCACTGCAGTCACTATTCACCAATGCTTTATGGGTGTGTTCACCTCAAATCTGGCAAAATCCACCACTTTAAAAGGGTCTTTTCCAGTCAAAAATATAAGACTGTGTTAATTGTTCTATCTGTTTTTTATAGTCATAGTCTATATGTTTTTGTTTTAGTCATAAAATTAATTCAGCATTTCATCATGTCACATTTGTAAATTATAGTTAATTTTACGCAGACTAAAACGGCAACTAATTTTAGAAAAAAAAAATCAAAATCATTTTGTTGATGAGAAAATTAAATATTAAAAGAATTTATATGAATTTGAACTTCATTTTTCTTTAAGAAATAAAATCATAAAACAAAAAATAACTTGTTTTCACCTCATATTTTCACAAATGCTATATTTCAATTAAAATCAATGCACATTTTTCTCAATTAAATTTAAGAAAATATATATTTTGACAGTAGTTTTAGTTGACAAAAATAACATTGTGCTTCAGAAAAGCAAAAATAATTTAGTTGACAAGAAAATTTAATATTTAACCAGTTTATATATAAACATATCTATTTATAAAAAATAAATAATCAAAAATAATAATCAAAAAACAAAAAATATCTTGCATTTCCACCCCATATTTTAACAAACTGTATATTAATTCAAATCGACATTTTCATCCTGACAAACATTTCTTTAACTAAAATTTGACTGTAATTTTGTTGACAATGTTAACACTGCATTTTATAAAAACAAAAATAATTAAGTTGAAAAGTAAATTAAACTAAATATTTAAAATGTTTTGCATTAAATGATACTTTGTCAAAAAACATGCACTTTTTTAACCTCATATTTTAATAAACTACCTATTTTAATTCAAATTGATGCAATTTTTTCTTAACGGAAAAAAACAAAAATTGTCAGTAAATTGGTCGAGATTAACACAGCATTATATGGAAAACATCAGAAAACCACAGCAGCCATTAATTCTGCCCTGAACTCCTGGAGACTTGGAAAAGCTAAATATTAGATCTGTGATTCATTTAATGAAAATTAATGAAAGCAGAAAGAAAGGGAAACCAGATCCACTCAGACCTAGTTTAAGACCATACATGAACCTAAGACCTTGTGCATGATTCAACTAGCCGGCATGTAGCCCAGCAGCCTCTGCCTCAGACAGCACGCCCACAGACCGCTGACACTGACCGCCTGCTGAACACAAAACTAGAAAGCACTAATGAAACTCACAGCAACAGCAATACAAGTGCGGTGCACAGGTTCAGTCTGAGGGAAACAAAACAGTGTTTACAAGGCACCAGGTTAATATTATGAGAGCTTGAGAGGAAGAACAAATAACCGGACTGCCATCTAAATGCCACATTCAGACAAAAGCAAACTGAATTCAGCGTTCAGTTTTGACCAAAATATGCAGCAAAGTGGACCAGATTTTACACCGCAAGTCAGAAGTCTGGTTTGCACTACCTCCACTGTACTGAACAGCATATAAAGCCCTCGTTCCTCCACTCCTCTATACGCCCTCCGCCAACTTCCCTTTAATAAAACGTTTCCTCTTGTTTGCTTTGCTTTATTGACTTTTTTCCTCTCTTTTTTCCTCCGTCTCGAGCACGCCGTGGGCCGAGCGTCAGCTGCAAAAGCTGAAATTATTGCCTGCGCCCCTCCTTCCACCACCTCTAATAAACCAAACTGCAGAAATGAAACGCTGCTGATACATGAACAGCGGGATTGTAGGAAAGGAATGGATGGCGGGACTTGCGGGGGGTCTAAAAAGAAACATAGCTGCCAAAACGAAGTCCAAACGGCATGTGTGGGGCGGCTCGCTGAACCTGGGGAAGCCCAGTCGCTGTGAAAAACCAGCGGCAGAGTCATTACGGCAGGAATACAGTGAGCTTTAAAGGATGATGCTGTCTTGTCAGGCGGATCCCCAACGGGAATGTGTGTTTATTTACGTCCGTGGCGCGAAACGCGGCTGAACAAGAGAGAGTGACTCTTGTGTGAGCGCTTAAGGAAATCGGGTCATGTGCATACTAATCGCCTGATTCCAGGCTCAGAGCGACATTAATCCAATTAAGGAATTAAAAGGAAGAATCCTGAAGAGTGGGAGTCCCAAGTGTGTCTGCCACACACAAACACACACTCACGTAACCGCCAATTGCACAAGTGCATGTTCAGCCTTGTCATCAAATGAGAGTCCCCCAGCGCTGCCCTTCAGTGGAACAAGACGAGTGCAAAAGACCGACGGAGAGAGAGACAGTGAGCATGATGTGGGGAAAAAAAGTCAAGTCAGAGGTTTGGATTATGTGTTACTTGTTTAAATCAGGGATCCAAATGAAGTGCAATCCATCAGCAGACACAACAGCTCGAGGTTCTAATGGGTCTGTGTGTATACATTACAACAGCTGTCTCCCTCTCTCTGTGAGTCTCGCTCTCTTCACAGGAGGATGTTTATGTCTACTGGTGCTGAGTACTCAGTTCAACAGACAGAGATAGCACAAGTGCTGCCACAAATACAGTGGACAAAAGAATAGAGATCTACCTAAACTATGTAAAATTCTCTCATTTTATTTATTTTATTTAAATTAAATAAATGAACACATACATACATACATACATAAATTATATAGTTTAAAATAAAAAATAATAAAATATAATAAATAAATAGATGTTTTGTATTTTATATTTTCCTGTAATAAAAATGAATAAATAAAAACATAAATGGACAAATAATTCATGAAAATGCAATATAAAAATGGTTACACTTTATTTTAATGTGTCCTTGTTGTAGTATACAGTAATATCAATTAACTACATATACTTACTATAAGGTTAGGATTAAAATTAGGGTTTGGCTTAGGGTTACTTGCAGGTAATTGTGCATAATTTAATGTTATTATAGTAAGTACATGTAACGTGTAAAAGGACACCTTAAAAAAAAAAAAAAGTGTCACCTAAAAAATTAAATATTATATAAAATACATAAAAAATTTATAAATAATTTTTTTTTGATTTTGTGATATATTTCTGCATACACACTGTAAAAAATCCAATTAACAAAATGTTGGAAGGGCAAAAATATTTAAGTTGAAATTATTTTATTGCTTGGGCTTAGTTGAGAAGACACATTATATTAAGTCTGTACAAATATATTTTAAAAACATTAAATGAATGGTTATTTTCAAATCCAGTCAACATTCAGAATGCTAAATGTTGACTGAACTAATAAAAACAAATCCAGCCAACACTGAGATCATTCTGCACGTGCCTGAGTGACTTTGCGGGAGAAACAGCGCCGCCATCTTGACAAGTTCACGCGTCAGGTAATTTGCACTAAATAAATGTTATTTTTTTAGACTAAATTTAACAAGAAAATCATGCAACATATTAATTTTTTTTGAGTGGATATTTAGAAAGTGTTTTATGAGTTATAGTGTTTCAAAAGTGGATATAAGACAGTGTATGTCAAGTTCAGGCGTCAGGTAAATCGAGTGGCACTGAATAAATATTTGTAAGTTAACTTAACATTAGACTGACTTTATCAAAACGTATATTTAAAAGGTGTAAATGTTTTATTTAAACGTATATATTTATACACAAACGTACAACCTATAAAAAACATAGAATAGGTGTTGATATGTCTGAGGGAAATTTAAGTGAAGGGAATGTGGTCTTTCACTTTGTTTAATCCATAAAACACTTATTATAAAAAGATGTGTTAATATAATGAATTTTAGCTAATTTTGGCTTGTTGTATGATTTTTTTTTTTTTTTTTTGTATTTCCGTGATGTGAAAAGATATGAAGAAATCGCGTGGTCTTTCTCTTTTATAAGCCATTAATGTTATGCTTAATACGACTAACGTTAACCGAAATCTTTGAAACGTGTAACGTAAATGTAAACCACTGTAATAAATTCGTTTGATGTTAACATGGCCGTGTTAAATGGTTTTTGCGTGTGTAAACTTGCAATTGTCCCGTTAAGTAAAAAGACGACATTAAACGTGACTAACAACACGGTGAAATGACGCTCTTTTCAAACGGGACGGATTAACGTTACATGGCATTTCTGGTCTCGTGAAGGCGCTTCGGAAGAGAAGTTCGTCGTTCCGAATGAAAATGAACAACTGAATCGTTTCACAAGGCCGTTCAAAGTGTCTCAGTCAGTTCCCGAGATAGTGAATCAGTAGATAGTGCACAGAGACCATGGCTCAGTAAACACTGGGACAACTGATCAATCAATTTGTAAAACGTCACCACTAGTATTTATCAACAACAGGCAGAACCGTTATATTTTGATATTATTTTTATGCTATTTGAGGTAACTTAGCCCTATAATATGAAATGTACATGTTCTAATACAAATCCAGTGAGCATCAATACTCCCTGTTGTGCAATGGATTGTGGAACGGATTTGAGCCAAAAAAAGGTTGAAACTTCTGATTCTGTTTCTCAGTGGCATCTACGCTAATATTAGTTTCTTTCATTCTTATTCCGAGGTGATTGTAGCTATCAGATCCAGTCTATATCCAGATCAGATGGTGGATCAGCACCTAGAGACGACCTCTACAGCCCTGAATGTCAGCGGAGACCATGTCAGCTAGATGAGCTCCAGAAACAGAAGCAGAAATCCCCTCCAAAGGCCTTGTTGGCCATGGGACAAGACCACGAGAACCAGACAAGTCCTCTGCTCAATCTGACCTGTGTTGCAGCCTATAATTAAACCACACCATGCTGGTTTTGTCTGGCCAGAGGAGAACTGTCCCCCAACTGTGTCTGGTTGCTCCCAAGGTTTTCTACTCAGTTTCTGTGACCAATGGAGTTTTGGGTCCTTGCCGCTGTCGCCTCTGGCTTGCTTATTTGGGGACTCTTGGCTGATTGCACAGACATTATTGGAAGAGAGCTGAACTGGATGATGTCAACACTGAATCACCAATGAACTGACTTTAACTGGAAAAATGACTCTTGCATTATTGACAAACTATTTTCCTGTTTGATTCTGTAAAGCTGCTTTGACACAATCAGTATTGTATAAAGCGCTATGTAAATAAAGGTGACTTGATTTGATTTTATATACAGGTGCATCTCAATAAATTAGAATGTCGTGGAAAAGTTCATTTATTTCAGTAATTCAACTCAAATTGTGAAACTCGTATATTAAATAAATTCAGTGCACACAGACTCAAGTAGTTTAAGTCTTTGGTTCTTTTAATTGTGATGATTTTGGCTCACATTTAACAAAAACCCACCAATCTCAACAAATTAGAATATGGTGACATGCCAATCAGCTAAACAACTCAAAACACCTGCAAAGGTTTCCTGAGCCTTCAAAATGGTCTCTCAGTTTGATTCACTAGGCTACACAATAATGGAGAAGACTGCTGATCTGAAAGTTGTCCAGAAGACAATCATTGACACCCTTCACAAGGAGGGTAAGCCACAAACATTCATTGCCAAAGAAGCTGGCTGTTCACAGAGTGCTGTATCCAAGCATATTAATGGAAAGTTGAGTGGAAGGAAAAAGTGTGGAAGAAAAAGATGCACAACCAACCGAGAGAACCGCAGCCTTATGAGGATTGTCAAGCAAAATCGATTCAAGAATTTGGGTGAACTTCACAAGGAATGGACTGAGGCTGGGGTCAAAGCATCAAGAACCACCACACACAGACGTGTCAAGGAATTTGGCTACAGTTGTCGTATTCCTCTTGTTGAGCCACTCCTGAACCACAGACAACGTCAGAGGCGTCTTATCTGGGCTAAGGAGAAGAAGAACTGGACTGTTGCCCAGTGGTCCAAAGTCCTCTTTTCAGATGAGAGTCTGGAGGAAGGGTGGAGAAGCTCATAGCCCAAGTTGCTTGAAGTCCAGTGTTAAGTTTCCACAGTCTGTGATGATTTGGGGTGCAATGTCATCTGCTGGTGTTGGTCCATTGTGTTTTTTGAAAACCAAAGTCATTGCACCCGTTTACCAAGAAATTTTGGAGCACTTCATGCTTCCTTCTGCTGACCAGCTTTTTAAAGATGACGATTTCATTTTCCAGCAGGATTTGGCACCTGCCCACACTGCCAAAAGCACCAAAAGTTGGTTAAATGACCATGGTGTTGGCGTGCTTGAACTCACCAGACCTGAACCCCATAGAGAATCTATGGGGTATTGTCAAGAGGAAAATGAGAAACAAGAGACCAAAAAATGCCACTGTCAAAGAAACCTGGGCCTCCATACCACCTCAGCAGTGCCACAAACTGATCACCTCCATGCCAACTTTTCCACGACATTGTAATTTATTGAGATGCACCTGTATGTATACATTTATTTTAATTATTGTCAATAGATTTTGACAATATTATTGGTGCCAATAAACAGAAAGGGGGGGAGTGAAATACCTGATTCTGATTGGCCAGTCTGTGGTAAAATATTTTATATAAAGACTGCTAAACTATGTAATTCACAGCACTTGATTTCCAACATAGCTGTGCCAGTTTCATGCACCTTATATCAATATGTATCCTCTTTCTCTGTACATAATAAAACAATTTAACTATGCAATTCTCATCAATATTGTATATGCCCATTATTTACTCCGTAAGTAGCTGTGCAATAAATGGGATGATATATAGTCAGCTGGTCAATATTGCAAAATAATGCCTGATAGGACGAACAGGATCCCGGCACATATGGTACACAAATCCCGTACTTTATTGAAGTACAACAGATATCTCTGCAGAGAAACTAGGTAAACATGCAAATGTAAGTGACCAAGCAAGCAGTAAGCAAGTTCCATAAAATCACAAATACAAAAGTCCAACTGTAAATATCACCCACACAACACATTGTACAGTAGCTGCATCAGAGTGAGAACTGGAATATGTCTTAGAAGGCAGAGCTAGTGGAGGATGGGCATGAGAGACTTCATATTAAGGGTTTTGTCAGGGGAGTGGTTACCGCATATGTGTGTGTGAAATGGGGGAGTGTGAGACTGTTTGCACAGCTGGGTTCCACGCTCTCACACAACCCCACGTCTCGCTGTCCCCCAAAACATGTGCCACTCCAGAAAACCCCAATATTTTCTCTCTTCACAGTCATAATAAATAGCCTTTGGGAGGGAGGAAGGGCAGGGTCTGCAGAAACAGTGCACTTCTCTCACTGCCTGTTTGTTTTGCGTCTCTATGCCATGACTCAGTCAGTTTGGGATCGTGCCGTACAACAGGATATTTTCAAAGTCGTTTGGTTTTGGCCCAATCGCTTGTGCGAATGAGTCTAAACTGACAAGGGAGTATTTAGGGTAATCCACATGTAAAAGTAGCATTAGTCATTAATCATTTCTGTTCCTAAACACAGAAATGGCAGAGACAGGAAGGATTTAAATGAACGTGACACTGAATGTATAACCCCGCTCTCGCTGGAGGCCTATCCCCAGGTTGCGCTCTAAAATTACATTCGTAGGGATGCTGCTGGAAGAAATATAATAATATAATAGTTTCGCGTGATGAACAGACTGAAATTCAAGTCATTCGCTGATAATCTTCCCCTCCGGTGAGCTGGTAACTGCTGCAACCAGATCACTGAATCAGTAAGTTTAACTCAAGAATCAGATCAGTCCAATTGATTCAATTGGAACAAATGATTCATTCGGATCATCAGTGCTCTTGTGAACCTGCCAAGGTTCTAGATGTCAAGGTTTTAGTGATTAACAAGTCAATTTCTCACGCATGATTTTTGTCATTTCAATACATTCATAGTAAATTAAACAGTTTGTATTGTTAAATATAGTAGTGAAAAATGTTCCCTTTTGGTCAAGAAAAGTGTTGTGGATAAAAATTAAATTAAATTAAATTAAATTAAATTAAATTAAATTAAATTAAATTAAATTAAATTAAATTAAATTAAACAGAATAAAATAAAATAAAGTAAAATAAAAAAGTTAAAAATAAAATAAAGTAAAATAAAAAGTTAATAAAATAAAATAAATAAAATAAAATAAAATAAAATAATAAAATAAACAAGATTATGATCATACAACAATATCTGTGAAGCATAAATGTCCCTACTCTCCTCAGGGATAACTAGTTTCATCCGAACAGAGCTTTAGAGAAATCTGCTTAATCACATCACAACTCCACATTGTACTCAACGACAGGAAGCAAGAATCAAGGTAAGCTTACACCTACAATGGCTGCTGCACATTTCTGCTTTTGGTGAGTGAACACCAAAACAGTTAGGAAATAAAAGGCAGACCGATTAACAACCACAGCTCAAACTGTGAAGAACATGCTCCATTTTTCCAAGAACAACTAGAGATGGGCTGCTGCTGTGGAATTTCCTCCCTAATGATGTCACTTGTGAATATTGCGCCAAAAAGGCAGATTTGCTATTTTAGCGTTTACATTTTGATTTAATTCGTCATTGGTTTGTGCATAAACATTTTTTAACTTTGACTTTTGTGTGTGTGTGTGTGTGTGTGTGTGTGTGTGTGTGTGTATGTGTGTGTGGGTGGGTGGATGGATATGCCATCCATGGTATTCCCTGGTCATGAATTAAATTATAACTCAGAGGAAGCATCTTCTCCTGGGAATCGGGTAGAGGCCGTATGAGAGGGTGTGTGGTCTTTTATGTGTGCGAGTGTGTAACTCTGCATCTGTGTATTTTAAAACAGGAGGTCAGACTGGAAGTGAGTTAATTCTCAGAGGATTGGGATACGCCACACCCCAGAACCGCCACAAACTTTTGGCAGCGAGCAGTCGCACAATCACAATGGTGTGTGTGTCTATGTGTCACGTGTGGGTCGTCCTATGGCAGGATCATTAAACACAGCTATGCAGCTTCTCAGGATGAGGTACGTCAAACCCCAGTAAATAACTCACACAGAGGCATAAAATAATATGTCGCAGAGGACGAAAGGCGATTTGAGAAAAAGACAAATAGGAGAAGGGGGAATTTTAAGCCGGCAACAATGAAAGAAAACAGTAGACAGAAAGCGCACGGAACACAGCAGAAAACCAAAGGCCCAAAGATCTATAGCCGAAGTCCGACAGCCAGGTCTGCGGGTCGGAGTGTTTGTGTAGGCACTGACAGCACAGCTGGCGGGAACAACGGAGCATCGTTTGCTGGACAGTAAAAGTGCATCGTGCATGTAAAGAAACAGAACTGCACACCACCCAAAGAGAAAAAGAAAACAATGACGGATAGTCTAGAAGCAACACCATGAAGTGAATGAGTAATGCAAATGAAAAAAAATATATATATTTGTTTTCTGGTAAGATAACGGCTTAGCCATGTAAGACACTCTATGCAAGTATGTGAAAACACTCCTAGCTATGCAAGCTCGATTTCATACTCAAGTTTGACCTGAAATGTGTCAAAATACAATTCATAATGCTAAACAAGTATATGTTGTGTTCTCAAGTTGCCACAAGAGGCAGTATAGGGGCACTTCTCTGGTCAACTAGTTACATAATGATGCGCCAAAATTTCGGCAATAGAAAATATTTGTTCTAAACCATGCATTTATTTATTTATTTTATTTCGGCCAAATATTTTCGGTTGCTGACATTTTGTTGCCCAAGTAGTTTTGGAGTGCCTAAATCATTGACTGAAACATTTAATTAGCTGTTTAATTAGCTCTTCTTGTGTTTTGACTGTTTCAGCGTCTGTTTCATGTACATGCTAGAGTAGCAATATGAAAAATTTGAAGAAGTGGCTCATTGATGAAAAACTTTACTACAACTGGTTTAATTTATCATCTGACTTCAATTACTCAAATTTAATCACCGAAACGGTTTTAAATTGAGGTTTTTTAGTCAAATGAAAACTTTTGAATTTGGCTTTCCGGTAACAAACAAAATCACTATTATGTAAAGATAGATAAATCTTATAGCTAACTTCGAACTTGTAAATAAAACAAATATATTGAAGTATGTAAACTAAAAATAATTTCTACCTCAAAATGTCATGTTTTAATCAATGTGTTACTTTTCATTTCTTTGCAATTATATGTGAAATTTACTAGCAATTTCTGAGTGAAAATTGTTTCAAAGTAAATGCTACACCAATTTTTTTTTTTTTTTCAGTGTAGCTATGCAAACTCACTTACTTACAGTGTGACGTTCCAACGTCTCAAAGCACAATGCATTCTTCGAAAATTGCCACAGGAGGCACTATAGCAAGAATTAGCATCAACTGTCTTCTATGGCAAGTTTTCTCTTTCAGGTCAGCCACTGCATGGTGGAGCAACAGTTTGAAGACTGCTGAATTACTTAAAAGATAGTTCAACTGTAAACATGTTACATAGCTAGTAACCTGAAAAATAACCCACCCGAGATTTATGCCACAGACATCTGAAGGTAACTCTATCGCCCTTGAGTACTGGCCTAAGATTATTTTCAGAGAGACGGTTGCAGTGCTTGGCAAGAATGGTTCAGACCTGGCAAGAAACTCACGATCTTATTTTCTGACGAAAACCACAAGGACAAAACATTAATAAGCCGGCATGGCCACAAAACACTGGTGAAATTGAAAGGCTGTCTCTCTGTTTTATAAAAATTAGTAGGTGCTATTCATCACCTCCAGATGTTGGATTCGGACTACATATAATTTTGGTCTGGAAAACCGGGAGGACGTGTCCAACCGCATTTTCAAATATGACAAATAGCTGTTACGCCTCCATTGCGGATCAATTAAAAGCATTCACACAAGCCAGCACTCACACGGGTATCACTTTAAATCAGCGACAGGTTTTCAGCCCCCTTATTAAGAACCCAGTCGATTCAAACAGTCGCTGTCAATCAAAAATCACACCCAGACTACTGTAAGTACACATCCTGAGAGTGTGTATGTGTGGAAGCGTACATGTGAGACTCAGAGATGAGAGTCAAACAGAGCAGACGAAACAATAGCGGTGATGAGCAGACGTACACACACTCCAGGACACAACACACAAACAGCTCCCCGCTGGCACTGCCGCCCTTCCATTTCCATGTATGAATGTTTGAATCAACCCCCCTGGGTGCGAAAACACCCCTCTATGATCAGCAGGTCTCTAAAATCACTCCACCTTCAGAACAAAACAGAGAGAGCGAGAGGGGATAAACACAGCAGTACAAGGTCAAACATTAAACCCATACACACACATAAAAATCACACACACACAGTGCTTTACAATGCAAACACGGCAGTCTGGGTCAACTCAGGGTTCGCCGATAGGACACCAGCCTCACATACAGACAGAGCGTTGTCCAAAAATGACTTTGCACAGACAGCAATAAACTCTTTCACTCCTAACCATGGTATGGCAGGAACACTAAGTCAGGAGGGGCAAAGTCATCTTTTCTGCTACATTCATGCTAATCTACCTTTGCTAAAAAGGCCAGCATATGTGGAGTTTTGTGGTGTTTGCTAGCATGCTGCTGTATGGACCAGGTTTCTAAACTAGTTTAACTAGTGAGATTCCATGGGTATCGGAGACTCTGTCTGGTTTGAACCTGACTTGAGCTGTTTCCTGCTTCTTTCCCATCTATGGAAGCCTGTTTCTGCCTCAGAGTACAAATAAAAAAGGTAGCTGTAAGATGAAGTTTAAGATATGAAATAAAATCACGGTTGCAAAAGCAAGATATAAAGCCACATTTACGAGATATGGTCAGATTGTAGCATGTAAGGTCATAATCAGGAGATATAAAGTCACAACTGCATGAAATAATACCGCAAATGTGAGATATAGTCACATATAAATTTGCAAATATGAAAACAAAGTTGCAGTTATGCAAAAGTGTCACATTTTGCAATATACAGTCGCAAATATGAGAAACAAAGCTGCAATTATGCAATAAAATCACATTGTGTGATATACAGTTGCAAATATGAGAAACGAAGTTGCAATTACGCAATATAAAGTTACATATAAAGAGAACAGTTGCAATAACATGAGTCATACTGTATGATATAAAGTTGCAAAAATGAGAAACCAAGTAGCAGTTATGTGATATTACAAGTTGCATTGTACAACATAAAGCTGCAAATATGATAAACACAGTTGCAATCAAGTGATGTAAAGTCACATTGTGCGATATAAAGTTGCATATATAAGAAACAGTTGAAATTGCCATGTAAAGTCACATTATGAGATATAAAGGTAATTTAAAAACAAGTCTTTTAGTTATTTTTATTCTGAGGCAGAAACTTCTGAGGCTTCCAGGGTCATGGATTGGGCCAAAAAAAATAATAATCTCAGGCTATTCGGCAGGAACGTTTTCTTCTTCTTTCTCTCCTAATACTTCATGTTACTTTTATTGCTCTACTCTACTATTCTGTTGCTCTTTTTTCTCTGACACATCGATTTTACGTTATCTACATGGATTTCCACCTGGCCAGATCACAGGTCCAC
Source organism: Onychostoma macrolepis (assembly GCF_012432095.1). NCBI lineage: Eukaryota > Metazoa > Chordata > Actinopteri > Cypriniformes > Cyprinidae > Onychostoma > Onychostoma macrolepis. The sequence goes on along the minus strand of NC_081166.1, from coordinate 8,627,979 downwards.
TCGCCCGTCACCCTCCCTCCACACCACCCTGGACTTTAATGAGGAAAACCTGCCCTCATTCCCCCGGGATCAGCATCTTGCTGTCGCCATCACTTCATTGTGTTATCTTAGCAAACATGAGCTATGTTGAATTGTCATTTTTCGTGCTCTCTACCTCATTAAATCTCTCTTCCTCCCTTTGCCTCTTCCTGCGGCTCCTCTCCTGCTAAAAATGCTGCGCTAGTGGCTAGCGCTCTACGCTCCAGCGCTTACGGTAAACTCACACACGCTCTCGCACCCTCTCAGACATATGGATGCTGTCAGCCCGCCTCGGCTAGGCTAATTACATGCAACAAGCAAAGCCACCATTTGTTCCAAACAGGGAACGATTCAATTGTCTGCTACGAGCATTTGTTTTCATGCTAATCGGCCTGTTGTCACAAGAGCACTTTGGCTCAGGGGCCGAATATCATTCCACGTCCCCCCGATCCACCCTCTGTTCTATCCTGAGTGTCGGCATGGGAAAAGAGGCAAGGACTTATCCAGGGAATATCAGATGGAGCTCTCAGTATTAACTAATGACAAGACGGCATCCAAAACCTGGGGCTCAGCAAGAGACGTTTCCCAACCTGAGGGGCGAGAGCGGAGCAACTGGGGAGAGTGGGCGGAATTAACATGGAGTCAAGCTCTTCTGCTCTCTGGATCGACCCGGCATGCCGAGCTGGAGGCAGAGGCCGAAGCTTAATAGATCTCGGCGGGCTACTGGATGGACCAAACGGGTTCTGGAAGGATGACTGAATAATGGTTTGTGTGTTTTCTAACCAGAAAAGACCCGCTAACAACAGTCCCTGTACGGGATTCCTGATGTAAAGGCCAGCAAGTGCCTCTCTCGTTCTCTTCCCAGCATTCTTCTCTCTTGTTTTGACTCAAGTTCTTCTTTTCCATTGGCACTGTATGGAGAAAATCATATTCCCTTTCCCACTGGGCTCATGCAGTTGCACTGATATGGAAAATTATTTCAGAGGCAGCCTGAACCGTAAACGCTATTTTGTTTTCTTTTTTTTTCCTTTGCATCTCTCTCTCTCTCACACACACACACCCCTCATTTTTTCCTCCCTCTCTTTCAGACTCTTTCTCCGTTTCTTTCATTCTCAGTAGGGAGGATATATTCCAAGGCCTTGAGAGCACACTCAGCAAGGGCGATTTGGCCGCTCTGTCCATTCCACAAAGAGCGAGAGGTGAGAAATCCATTTAGCATGTACAATACCCTCCACACACACCTGAATCACACCAGGTGCATGCTTTCAAATCGACCGGCTCGGCTAACACTCCTCCATTCAGTCCATTCACAGAGGCGAAGTCAGACTCACTGCGCCTCTCTTTTCTGGATTATGTTTTGTATCATCCACACCGCTGGTGGAGAATTTGACCCACTGTAAGCAGAGATTCTTTGCCAGGTCAGAGCCGTCTCCCGTGGGCAGCGGGTTTCTGTGAGCTGAGTCTGGGGGAAGAAAGCCGCTCTATTTCATGGGTGGAAATTCACAAGGCATCCAGCAAGACTGGAAAACAGGCCCAGTGTGAGACTGATTCCTGTAATAGATGACTAATACATTGCTTATCCTCACGCCACTGTGTGTTTGTGCATGTTGGCGGCGTCTCTTTGGTTTTAGCTTGAGCGCGTGCGTGCATTACAGTCTTCCCTCTGGTTTTCTGAGCATCCTTCCATTCTGCTTTCTCCGGCCCAATCCTGACAACAAGTTGCCACGTGGCATGGCAGAGAAAAATTACAAATGACATCTTAAATGTGCAAGTGTTAGACTGCAATGAGATTACGCAAGTCTCCTGCATCTCAGGTTTTTCTCCTTAAAAAAAGAAAGCTTACACAGGCCTCCACTAGATTTTCCAAAAATATCTCAAACAGTGCTCAAAAGAGATTTCAGTATAAACATTTATCATAAAGGTTTTCAATAGCATGTTGTCTGAGGTATCAATGATGTCAACGTGAATTTTATAGCTTTATTACACTTTCTAATTTGTTTCTATTGTTATTTCTCTGATGGAAGTTTAGGAGAAACTTCTGAGCAACCTTCCTATAGGAACAAACACTAGGGTTGTGTACCATTCAGAATTGAATTCGAACTGAGGTAGCATATAGGAAGTAGATTTGAAGAATTTATAGGCATACAGTCAGATTTATGAACCAGGATGGAAAAACACATCCCACGGTTTCACAGACAAGGCTTAAGCCTAGTCCCAGACTAAAATGTAAATCTGAGCTGTTTTAACTGAAATAAAATTGCACTGACTGATCTTAAAATATATCAGTGTCTTTGTTTTGCCTCAAGATGCACACCAGTATTGTTTTGTCGAAGGCATTTTAATAAAAATTACTTAAATGTCCTAATTGAACTATGGCCTAATCCTGGTTTAGTCTAAACCCTGTCTGTGAAACAGGGCCATCGTTTCCCAAAATTCCATACCTGCTTAATTTATTTGAAAAATGCTTTACCAAGTTTCTGTCATTCCAAATTCAAATTCTAATTAAACTTTCTGTAAGCCGAGACCTATTAAATTCTAATTCCATCTCATGAATTGAAAGACCATTTTTCAATTCTAAATTTTGCACATGCGTAAATATGCAAGAGAAAAAATTAAATACAGATGACGTATGTATACCCACATGAGCCCACTGCTGTATCTGAAGAGTCCTGGGATCAGGTGGCTGGGTGGTCTGGCTGGGGAGGATGGGACTTTGGGCTGGGCTAGACTGTCATCTGGGTGGGCTCCCAGCATGCAGCCTCAGGGGCCACTCAGCCAGTACACACACACATACACACACACAGTATGTCCAGTGCACAGGACTTAATTCTCCCTTAGGAACAAGACGTTTCAAAAGCAAGGACATGCACTGTCTGAACAGAAAGAAAGAGGGAAAACAAGTGTGAGAGGGAATGAAGAAAAGAGAGTAGAGCCGGAGCAAATTATGCGAAGTAATAGTGTTTTGGTGTTGGCAGGTTACAGTTGGAGGACGATACTTATCCATCTATCTTTCACTCCCTTTCATTCTAATTCCCAGATCCTGTCTTTTTCATTATCATTTCAATCTTTCATTTCATCCCTTCTTTCCCAGAAGCCTTTGCCCTTCCCATCAGGCTGATTCTTACACACAAAGCACATCATCATTGTTTTTAATCAACGTCCATCTTGATTATTTTCACTGTCTTCACCAGTCCTACCAAGAGCATATGATGCATGTGGTCTTAGTGCTCATTAGGCCCACATGGATTCTGTGCACATTCTGTTGCATTTTCTACACTGTAGAATTCTGTGGGACGCATTTAAACATGGCAAGAATGCATTAAACTGAGCTCTAACTCTTACTGTTTAGCCGAAAGCATAATTACATTAACCATAATATTAATAAACAAATATGTGCTGAAATGGTTATAAATGACAGGCATTTCAATGCTGTGGAAATTTGACATTACTAAGGAGTTCTGGCCACAGATTTCATGTGGGCCAATGTTAGGAAATGAAATGATAGTAACACTTTACAATAAGCTTCTATATGTTAATATTAGTTAATGTGAACAATACTTTTTACAGCATTTATTTATCTTGGTTAATGTTACTTTCTACATAATATTTATTCATATAAATGATATACCACAAAAGTTGTATAAATTGACAAATGCATTATGAACAACGATAACAATAAACAAAAGTATGCAAATTAACATTAACAGATTTTTAAATGTTAACATATTGCCTGCATGGGTAAAATGTTACCCAAAATCTCTAAAATTAAGAATGCATTAATATTACATTGTACTAGTTATTTTCATGTCGAGGTTGTTAAACTGGTAAATGGATATAAATGTGTCAATATTTTTAAATATCAACTAAAAAACACTAAAAAAATAAAACTGAATCATTTTAAATGCATTTAAATGAAGAGAATTTAGGCATCACAACATTATCATGTACATTATGAGAAATCAATATTAATTTATAACTTTGCAAAATTTTCATATCGCTGATAACTGATAAATGGCTGATATGAAAACTGCATACAATTTTGCCTAAATAAAGATAAAACACTAAATAACAAAAATCAATCGTTTTAAATGTTACAAGTATGAAAAAAATATATATTAATTTAGAAATGTACTGTTTATTAACTTTGAGTGTTAGATGAAAACAAAGGTAATTTAAATGGTAAAAAAAAAAAACACACACAGGGGAAATGAGCATGAATAATTAAATGTCCAATACTCACTTACAGAATCTGGTAAATTCCATTTTTAGAGAGATGGACATAAAATGAGACATGACGTACAGACAAGACGTGATTAGCAATAAAATAAACAATCATTTTAATCGAAGCAATTATCTATAAAGCATATTCCATACTTTTCCAGTTTCCCAGGCTTCTTTTCCCTGACCCTGGGCCACATCATCACTCCAGAGGCCTTTTTGCAAGACTGCAGCCTCACAGAGGAACCAGAGATCCCACACAACACTGACAGCTCACTGAGAAGTCATTCCTGCCCTTGACTCACAAGACCTTCTAAAACTTTCCATAAAGCTGTAAAGAGTAAACCAGGTCAAAAGGAATCTAGAGGGAGTCCGTACGCCTGAGGTTCAACTCTTGACAAATCATCAGCGGTCAGTATTTACACAAGTAACTCAAAATGCGTGTCATAGATTTCAGGCAGATGCAAAATTGCAGAGTCACTTTCAAAAAAGCCAGACGATGAAAGTTCATGAAAAATCTGCCGCCGCTGTATCAAGAAATAAACAGCACATGAGACAACTTCACTTATTGAGAGAGTTTTGCCACACTAATCACCCATTCCCACCATTAGCTCAGTCCTAACATTTACACAACTTTGAAACATGGGCCAGATCAGTTTTTTTGGAACGACAGTAAACATTCATATGCCCTGCACTGGTATCAAGACCTGAGCTTTCTCAGGGCCGCACTCCCACTCCTGTGAGTGAGAAGATCCAGAGCAAGCCAGCAGACGCAAGACAGAGCTGACTACGACTCGACACCCGCCTGCATCTGCTCACAGCCCAGCCCTTGGTGGAATCTCCCCGGGGGTGAGAGAGCGCTCAGATTGAAAGCAGAGCTGAGAAGATAAGCCTGCCGGCTGCACTGGCCAAGGACTCTCCGCCCCGCGGTGCAAGGCCTGGTGCTGGCGTGTACTCTGGGGGAGGCGAGGGAAGATTCTTTTGGGCTTGGAGAAAGAAAGACATGAAGAGCAGAAAAGGAAGAGCGCGTCAGAGAGGTTAGAAAGAGAGAGGAATGGAGTAAAGGTGAAAGAGGTACAGATGACCAGGTGCAAGAGCGACCATTGGTTTCTGTGTGTAAATGTGCTTTTGTTTAAATGATCTCAGAGGAGGTTTGTACGTTTCCATAGAAGGGAAAAAGTCAACAAAACAAAAAACAAATGTGATCCTCGAAATATCTGAATTGTTTCTCCATGGCCGCAATGAGATCAAACGCAAGTCTAAAAAAATTTGTTGTTCATTTACTCCAGTGTTTACAGTTCACACCCTACCTCAAAAGAATGTACTTTTATATTTACTATAAATAATAGATATTTTTAATTACATTATTTAGATTTTTCAGTTTTATTTTTACAGGTTTTTTTATATATCTTTACCATGCCATAAGGTTGGAATTTATACAGGTATAATGTAACTCATAAATAACTCCTAAATATGAAATTAGTTATCAGGACATTCTTAAGGCCTGTTCTAATTCACTTCTTATTCACTTCTAAGTCCACACCACAGTTATAACAATAAGGACAGAAAATTAAACATTTTTTATAACACTGAGCCAATCAGAATCTACCTGAATTTAAAGAGCTCCAGCATTTAAAGTGGCAGACAACAAAACTGCAGCACATACTTAATAAACAGAATATAACTGCGTGTTAGTATGGATGCTAATATAATTATAGTTAATAGTTCGAGTTTTTGATGCGATTAGGTCTTTACTTTTGATTTCAAAACCATCACAAAGAATTATTGCAGTTTTGGCAGAACCTCATCTATGTTAGCCAGAAAACCTGATCTTGGTGGAAACAGCAGAAATTGCAACAAAAAAAAGCATAATATGTAATAAAAATGAATGAATTTGGTTGCAAAAACGGATACGGAAAAGACTTAATCGTGCTTCTCGGATTTTTCTTTTGGGAAAAACATTCTGAAGAGTTTCAGTTAAGGTCTCTGTGTCACAAACTCTTAACATACGTCAACTCCAGTTTTCATTGGTTCCTGAGCCATGAAAGAGCAACCTCTGAGCAATAATTTCCTCTGCTTGTGTTTGCGTGAGAGAGCAGGTGCTTTTAGAAACCACATGGGTTAAACACATGCAGATGAAAAGGTTCATATACAGAGATCAGACAGTCGTCTTATCTTCCTCTCCTCATCATTGCTCTACTGAGGCCTAAAGATTACCCCCTTATTCCTTACAGTGAACCTGCCCAGGGGCCTCTTTCATGTTTTTCCAGCCTCTGGACTCCACCAGTCAGGGGGCGAAATGGAGAGTTGGAGGCTGGTAAAGCACTACCAGAGACACATCTGAATCTGACTTGCACTAAAGTTGAATTACGCCTTCCATCACACAGCCGCATTCATCCGTAACGTTCAGATGTCTGCTGGACATCTGGTGAAATAAAGCAGCAAGCCTTCCCAGCTGGGGAGTAAAATTAGGGAGCACTTCCTGCAATCTGTACATTCGCAGCAAAGGTCATCTTCACAGGGGAGCGCGCACACAGAGGCGTCATTTGACCTCGTGACGTTACTGCCAGAGATATCAGCCAATACCTGCACTGCTCAGAGGTCGCTCTTCTACAGCTCAGCTGGAGACATAATGGAGCTCTCAGTTGTATTTAAAGGCGCAGTCCACCCCCAAATGAACATTCTGCCATCATTTACTCACCCTCATGTCATTCAAACCTTTATGAATTTCTTTCTTCAGCAGAACACAAAAGCAGCATGTTGGGAACCATGTTCTTTCAATTCTCATTGACTTCCATTTTTTGGTCCATACAATGAGTGTCAATGGGAACAAAATTATTTTGTTACCATTCAAAATATATGCTTTTATGTTCCACGGGAGAAGGAAAATCATACTTTTTGTCCTTATAGAAGTCAAAAAGATGATGTAGGCCTATGTGATGTTTTTAAAATGTCTTCTGAAACTGAGACAAATTACCAGGGTAAATTCTCTCAGCCTAAAAATGTGAGAAGCAAACAATGTCTCCATTAGATTTCCGTTTAATCAGAGGAGAATAAAAAAACTGATATTAACAGAAAAAAAAAAATCTTTTGGTTTTTAAATGAGTATTGTTTTCTACTAAAATCCAAAAAAAAATATATATATAGCCTATATATAATTAAAATTATATTTTTTCTAAATAACAAATTTTAATTTACTAGCAATACTATACAACATAAGACATATAGTTTATCTTCAATAAAAGTCAATTAGCCTACATTTATTTCAATATTATAACATCAAACTTATTTTTAACATTTTTATAGTGAAAACAACAAAATCGGACTGTGAGAAAATACACTTGTACTAAAAAGTCTAAATTCTCTGGTCCTCAAGTAAATGTATCTTGTTGTTTAAAGGATTTTTAGAGGTTTTAACTGAAAAACAAAAACCTCTTTTCTGCAATAAGGCAGGCTTTTTATTTATGTATGAAACCCTTTTGTCAGGAACCATGTTCTTTCAATTCTCACTGACTTCCATTGTATTTTTTGTCTAAACAATGAGAGTCAATAGACCCAAAACTCTTTTATTACCAAAATTACCAAAAAAATCATACTTTTTTTTTTCCTTCTGAAAGTCTAAAGAGGTGTGGTAAGGTCAAAAACCTCTTTTCTGCAATAAGGAAAGCTTTTTATTTATGTATGACACCCTTTTGTCAGCAAAAAGAAAACAAAAAGTAAAAATCCTAATATTTCCTCTATTTAATTTACCTGCTATTTAGGAACAATGTGGCAACAATTGAGATATTAAAGAGCTTCCTTTAGCCCACAGTATTTTCATTGATTAAAACCAATGAATGTACTTTCATAAGCCACACACACACACTCACTCACAAACACGTGCTCACAGTGAGTTCAGTCATGATGGGAAGTAATACTCTGCATATTCGATCCCTGGCCAATCTGGAATCAATAACTGCCAGTGTTCTATTGTCACAAATGCCAATTAACAGGGTCTCTACAAATGCTGACTTGTTGATCCGGCACTCCTTCTCATTCTCGCTTTCTCTCTCCGTCTCTTCCATTCGGTCTCATTCTCGTTCTTTTTTTTTCACACATAAACACAGCATGTGCACGCACACTACCTGTGTTGAATTACTGCATGCTTCCAGGCTTGTGAGGTAAATAAATCTGTTGAAATAAAGTGGGAGGACCTGAGCCGGTTGCCGTAATGGAGAGAAACTGCTGCCATATTTCAACAGAAGAAAATCCCAGAATCTCCTTTACAACATATAAAAAGTCAGTTGAGAACACAATAAAATGGTATAAGGCATTCCTTATGTATCTGACCACAGCTGTGCGCTTTTGTGCCAAGAGATAGTAAGAGTTGTCGCAGTGCATCCTGGGATTGCCTTCTCTTCAAAGGCTACATGGAATCCGGCCAAAACAAGGCAGCATAATTAAGTTTGGACCTTTTTGAAAAGCATTCGCTCTGGGAACGCACCTATGATTGCTTAAAATGCGGCCTACGTAGGCAGCTCACTATGTGTGTGTGTGTGTGTGTGTTGCAGGCTGACAGGAGAGCACAGGGCCTCTGTGCAGTGCGCTCAGATCAGCACCTTCCCAAGAGTTCAACCTTTTAACAGGTTGAGCTCTGCAACCACCCAGAGACTTGGCAGCATGCTGCGTACCGACAGAGTGTGTGTATGCATGTGTGTGTGTGTGTGTGTGTGTGTGTGTGTGTGTGTGTGAGTGTGTTGAGAGTCAGAGCGCAGTCCCTGCTTTGAGATGTTTTGACATAAAGCAACAACACAAGTGACAGGGGTACTTACTCAGACAGGAAGCCTGATCTCATATGCTTACACACAAACGCAAACACGCACGTAAGCGCACACACACATATGCAACAGGCTCATTAACGCAGGACTGAATTCTTTATTAACGCCAGTGAATCTCTCTGTTAAAAGTAATTAGGAAAGAAATCGTTAATTTTCACTTTTTGTTTCGTGGATGCGAACAAAATGCGTTAAAAGAATTATGTGGCATAAAAACTGTGTGCCCTAAATGGGTTTTATTCATTTGTAATTACATACACACTGAAATTGTTCAAGAAATATTTCTGCCAGATTCACTACAGGTGCATGAGCACATACATTTGTTCTTTCTCTTAATCTAATGTCGATAAATCTGGGTTATTCTAAACAAAGGAGCACGTAATTAACACAAAACACACTAAAATAATCTGCATACTTCGACATGACAGCTATTCATCACTCTCTGCAAATGTATCCTTACACTCTTTAAAGATGCACTCAAACAAACTTTTAAAAATAAAAAGTTATTGTAGGATCACTTAGTTATTTAATTTATGAAAATAAAAAATATTTTATTCTCTACATTATGTATGTATGTGTATATATGTCAAAAAAAAAAAAATCATACTGAACCAGTAAAAAAAAAAAACTAAATAAAATAAAATAAATAAAAAATAAGACACTGATAACTGGAGTAATGCCAGATGAAAATCATTTTAAATTGTAAAATTAACAGCATTTTAAACTACTAATATTTCACAATATAACGTTTTTTTAGAGTACTAAAAGAAAATGTTATTTTACATACATCTATATATAAAGGGAGAGAAAATCTACAAAGCAGATAAAATACAAAGTTATTGATGAATCATGATATCTGCTTTCTCACACTGGTTTACACAGGACACCCATAGTCAAGACAACATCAAAGGCCTCATGCGGTGCTTTACAGCCAGCACAGTGCGATAAAAGAGCTGGTCCTGGTCCAATGTGGTTCTGATCTGTGTAATGTTTGTTATGTGAAGCTATTTGAAGGGATGAGCTGTGGTATCAGTGTGGTGCAGGTTCAGAGCATGTGGATCTGGCTGGGTTGGCTTTGGCCTTCAGCCCTGAGCGCTCGGCTAGATCATTAACTTCTTGTTTTAAATCTGCATGCGACTGCGCAGGCTGTAGTAGCATGCTGTACGCACTATACAGACAAGTTAAACTGAGTATTTCCTCATTAAAGTTGTGCGCAGTGACACACACACGCACACACATACAGAGACATACACACACACTCATGCACACAAAGGACTCCTGTGTTAGGAATGTTTATTCAGGGCTGACCGTGTGCTGCTCTCTCTGATAAGGGAGCAGTTAAGTCAACAGTGGACAGCGGGTCCGCCGGTGAGCATGTTAGCCGCTGTTTGTTCAACAATCTGTTTACAGTAAACACTTTGACCGCAAGTCTGACCCCCTTCACACCTTACTACCTACAGCGCCCTCTAGCAGTGTCGCCCCCTACTGATAGCAGCCTAGTTTTGCAAGTCAAAATGAGGAAAAACATTAGGAAATCCATTGCACGCTACCAGGGAAAAGTTTGGACTCGCTCAACAATGATAGTAAAAAAAAAACTTTTTATGTAAAAATTGAAATTAAAACAGAAATAAGAAATAAAAAAGGTAACACTTTAGAATAAGGAACACTTATTCACTATTAACTACGACTTTTCCACCAAATTCCTAATTTGCTGCTTATTAATAGTTAGTAAAGTAGTTGTTAATTTTAGGTATTGGGTAGGATTAGGGATGTAGAGTAAGGCATTAATATGTGCTTAATTAAATGGCTAATATTCTAGTAATATGCATGCTAATAAGCAACTAGAGACCCTAAAATAAAAGTGTTACCCAAAATATAGATATATGCTTAAATATAAATTGAGTTCATGAATTTGATAACGTTACTATTATCATTACTAACGTTGCTAAAATGTGGAAATTCAAATCATTTGTCTTTACAAAGGATAATAGTGTTATAAGCCTTCCTGTGTTTATGAAAATTATGTGATGACAATACTAACATTCACAGGACAAGCTTGTGGGCTACTTATTACTGAGTCAAATTACAAAAATGTCTGATATCAAAATTACGGGGATGGGGGGGGGGGGGGTATCAAGAACAGTGCAAACAAAAAACTAAATATTGAGCCCAACCTGTGTATTTCAAAACCCAAATTGGATAACTCATATGAGATGATTCTTTTTAAGTGAATCAAAAACATTCCGTGCAACCAGTGTAGACTGATCGCCCAATGAATGACTCATATGAGTCAGTTCTTTTTAGTGAATAAAAATGTCCAGTGCAAACAACTACCAAACTAATGGCTGTTATGAGCCAGTTTTTTTTGTGGATCAAAAACATATAGCGCAACCAATGTAAACCGACTCACGAACAAATGACTCTTATGAGATGGTTCTTTAAGTGAATTAAAAACATACAGTGAAACAAACTGCCAAACTTATATTAAACATGTTATTTGAAGTGAATCATAAACATACATCTGACAAATAAAATGCACAAATAAAAAGGTTAATAACTGAAAGCAGATGACACAATCAGGCTTGACTCCGCTACATGCCAGGCAGTAGTTGGTGCCACGGTGAGAGAGAGCACTAATGTGAGAAAAAAAGCTATATGTTCAATTAACTAGAGACAGATAAAAGAAAGAATGACCAACAGGTCAGTCTCAACCATCCCCTTCATCCTCTCACTACTGTGAATTTTTACTAAAACAGGCACACACAAAAAACGGTGCACCTTTTTTTCCTCATTTCCATTAGGATGACTTCTATACTCTTACGCTCTTGTCTTTCTTTTACTAATGTTTCTCGCCCTGCTTTCTCATTCCTCTTCAGTCTTTCAGTAACTAAGGAGAAAAGCAGAGAGGCAAGGAGGCAGAGAGCAGATCACCCAAGAGAACCAAGCCAAGTGATCTGAATCATCTTAAAGGAGCAGTAAAAGAATGGAAATGGAGAATAAATGAACGATAGAAAAGGATAAACCTTTGCAAATGGACAGATTTCCATGGCACAGTTCAAGAAAAGCAGACTCTCAGTCATGAAAAATAGAGGCTCCTTAGAATTTGAATTTGACCGCCACTTTGAAAACACACAACAACCAAACTGGAACGGTGTTGGTCCAGAACTAGCAATCATAAAATTCAACGACTGCCCAAATCAGCATGAAGTTTCGAATCAGTCATTTGCACTACCATGAGCCACCATAAACCCAGCAAGCAACAGGCTCCCATGCTCAAATTAAACACAGAATTGCATCACTAAATTTGCAACAGACACCAGCATATCATGATTTTCATGTTTCGTGTTTATGAATAGGAAAACATGTTACCTTAGCAATGGTAGAAGCCAATGGTAGAAACTGCGAGTTTGAGGCGAGAACAAAACAGGTTCTTATTTTGTTCTGCATCAGTTCTCGCACTTGCATTTTCTGTCCATGTTTTGCAATACGCCAATACTCCTGTAGTCCAGCACCACAACAGAGCTACTTGAACAGCGTAATCGGCTTCTCAAACAAACGACTCTCATGAACTAATTCATTTTAGTGAATCAAACACATACCATATTACCAAACGAATGACTCATATGATTTGGTTAATTTGGTAAAGCGAAAACATAAGGCACAAACTGTGAGGTCTGATTCCCCAGTTAACTAGAGCTGGTTCTTTTTAGTGAATCAAAAATATAGCGTCTAGGCCTATTTACTGTTTTGTTTTTTTAGTGCAGTTGACTGGATGTTTATATGACAACATGTTACAACAGATACACACTGTCAACAGTTTTTTATAAAAATGAATTTATGAATAGATTACCACGTTTTTGTTCTATCCTAACAGCTTTTACAAACCTTTCCCCAAATATTTCTTGATTTCTATCTCTAGGCAGGATTTGGATCTCTGTTCCATGTTTAAAGCAGTCTTTATTTTCGCGATTCTGTTTGGTGTCACTAGTGATGCAAAAATTACACACTTCACCTTTAACACTACATCTTTTACAGTTCTTTGTTTCCACATTCACAACTCTCCTTAAGAGTTTCCACATTCCCACTCTCTCTTTGGAGATTTGTATAGGTTCAGCAGCTGTCAGTCAAACCCTTCTGGTACCAGACTGGAGGTTTCTGAGAGTTCACTCCAGGTATCCGCCCATATACTCTCACACACTGCCACAGAAATCACGCAGCAGTCCTTCAAGCACTCATCCGTCTGCCTGTCAAGAGACTGAAAGACACCCCAGACTATAGAGCTCAGAATCCCCCAGAGAAGAGAATGACAGAAGAGACAAAGAGAGAGAGATGAGTGTAGAGGAAGGGAGGAGCAGAGGGTGGATGAGTGTGTCTGGGGAACTGGGGGACGCGCTCACATCATCAAGGGCAGAAGTGCATGCTGCATCTCTCACACACTGAAAGGTAGCTCAGTGTCTAGACACACACACACACTCACACATATACACGTACAAGCATTTACACAACACAGAAATGCAAAGTTATGCATTTACAAAGACATCAGCATGCAGGAAAATGGGCATGAAATGCATAAGAACCAACACACTCCCTATACAAATAGAACACACATGGTTCATGCAAAAATCAACCCATACACACACACACACACACACACAAGTTCTCCCAGTGGTCTCAAAGAGAGCTTAGCTGATGATTGGCTGACAAGTCAGCTGGGGTTTGTGTTCTTCCTGTGATGGCGGAAGAGAGGAACCAATCAGAGGCAGCCGCAGGGGTCCAGGCACCAGGCTGATTAGATTCGCCAAAATGGCAGTTAACATGGAGGTAATAATAACTAGCATGCACCATAAAACCAACAAAATTAATCTCACATCAACACATCCATATAGAAACAACTGTGAGCTATAGGTTAAAGCGATTGCACTTCAATTAATTCTATTGCCATGATGATATACATAATGACTTGTTTAAAATTTGTAATGAAATGTCGAAGTTATTTACATACAAATTAAAAATGATTTTTCAAAGTTGTAAATAAAACCAGAAATATTGGAGTACATTTTACAAAATACTATTTCAGTTTACTATTTCAAAATTTCATGTTTAATTCAATGTTACTGAATTAAACATGAATATATATATATATATATATATATATATATATATATATATATATATATATATATATATATATATATAGATTAGATATAGATATATCTATATATCTATATATCTATATTTATTTATATATTTATATATATTCAATAAGGTAATATATTCTTTCAAGGAATCCTGAAAAACAGCATAACGCTTTCAACAATGATAATAATGTTATCATTGTTATCAGTGTATCAGAGTGGAGTAATGACATATATATAGTCAAAGAAATATGTTATAGCTCTATGACACTATCTATATATAATCTATCTATATATTTACACTATATACTGTAGTCATAGTACAAAAAAAAATTCATTAGCAATGGCTATGTCAAATTGCACCTTCAAAAAAACCGCAAGTGTTTAAGCGTAATCACCAGAGACATCGTTTCAGAATAACATTGATATTTAAAGGTGCTTGTTGTAGCACTAGCACTAACAGGCTGCCAGAAACAGCAGTTACGCATTCTAACTTTAATCACAGATGCTGGATACGTAGGTGAGCCGCACGCCTCCTTCCTGGTATAATCCAGCAGCCTAATTACACTGACTCGTCTGAACATGCCACGAGAATCAACCATCAGTATTTATAACGGCACAAACAGACATTGGCATCTGTTGTTTCAGTGCTGGCTGGCAAAGACGACCAACGAAAACACGACTCACATTTGAAGGGAGTCACACAAGCAGAATGTGGACCCCGAGGAGACGTACCTACAACTCATTAGCTTCTTGTACTGAGGCTGCGGGAACAACAGGAACTGTGGGAGAAGCCATGTTCAGCATGCGTACATTTCTGTGTGTGTGTGTGTGTGTGTGTGTTATGATAAGGCTCTGATGGTGCTGGAGGCGACCAGGGGTCAGACACCTCATTAAGCCAAGAGGAGGAGGAGGAGGAGAGGGCAATTAACCATGATGGGGGAGAGAAAAGCAAACACACTTCATTCACTCATACTCACACACAAATATGCACACACACACATGCACAGAAACCAAACAAAACAGGAGTGGCTGGATGGGCCCTGATCATTAATGAGTAATCACAGAGACAAATGACTTTTTCCGCTGCTCTAGGTACGTGTCCACTTACGCACACACGCATCCAGAGCTTGTGCAAACAGGCATGCAGAGACCTGCAGATGAATTACTCAATCTATTCTCTTCTCAACTACTTTAGTCACACTCGCTAATTCCTTCAGGTTGCTCTTTTCGGTCGTCTTAGTCCTCTTTTTTTTTTCTTTTTTTTTTTTTACCCATAATGATATTTCTGTGCCCTGCCATTGTGTAAGTGTGTGTATGTACAAACCATGTGTATATATGTGGTTGTGCTTCTGTTGTCTTTCTTGGTTTGCCAAGACTGTTTTTGTTAATCTCCTTAAGTTTTTCTTGGGATGTTTGGTTTATGGTCTTCAGTGTGTTAATGTGTGTGTGTGTGTGTGTGTGTGTGTGTGTCTGTGGGTTTGCTTAGCAATACTTTGGAGACTTATTTGTCCACACAAGTTAACAAAATATGACAAAACCTTCTTTTGGGAATGTCTGGAGTTGTCCTTATATGTAAAATTGATTTTTAAAAATGTATGAGGAAGTTTACTTTACTATATTTGGGGAAGAAAGACAAAACCTCACTTTGGAAAAAATGCATGGATGCATAAAGAAGGAACAAACCTTTTCTAAGTTGGATTTTTTTTAAATAACTTTATTTAGTTATTTTTAACCAGAGTTTTAAATAAATAAATAATACTTTTTGCTAACAATGCAAAAATGTTTTATTTACAACACATGTATGATGTCATAAATAAGTAATGCACAAAGTTTAAATTGAACTTAAATAACTTTATATAACAAGCAATAGATGTAGATGGTATATGTCACGGTGCACACAGCAGGGAGGGACGAGGAACACACAGACGAGGATAAACTTCAAAATAATAGTCTTTAATGTAGACATCAGGACAGGGCAAGACAAGGCAGGGTTCACACAGACAGGAACACCGGGGAATAACGAGTAGACAAGACGAAAACTAACTAAACAGGCAGGAACTAAATACACATGACAATCACTGATAATTACTAAAACACAGCTGGACAAGACTTAACTAATAATCACACTTAACAAGGACAGGAACAAGACCAAATAAGGAAACAAGAGGCGGGAACACATGACACACACGACAGAGGGCTGACATTACTCCCCCCTCCCCCCAGTGGGGGGGTGGGCACTCTGGAGGCCCCTCAGGACAGACATGGACAGGAACAGGAACACAGGACGGGGACCTCCAGAGCGGAACAGACAGACAGAGGCCATGGTAGGGCTGGGAGCTCAGGCGGCCATGGCGGAGCAGGGAGCTCAGGCGGCCATGGCAGATGGTCTTCGTGGCCATGGCCACATTCCTTGGCCCGCCCACCCTACCCCAGAGCTCTACTACCCCCTTAGTCTTAGTCTTAGTCTTGAGACGAAAATGCTTAATAGTCTTAGTCACATTTTAGTCATTTGAGTATTTCATAGTTTTAGTCTAGTTTTAGTCGACGAAAAGTCATTGTATTTTTGTCAACTTTTAGTCTTTACTTTTAGTCAAAGTGCAGTTAACAACATTTATTTTGGTAGCTATTTTATATGTAGTATTCAAACAAAAATAGGCATCAATTCTTCTCTCTTTAGACCAAATCAATTAAGCTTATGAGAAATTTGAATCAAGGATTGAATTTGGAAAAACTGGAATACATTTTCATTTTTTGGTAGAGATACAAATTAAACTCATTTTTCAGATACAGTAGCTTTACTTAAGTATACATTTATTTGACATCTTTTGTTGGTTAACATTTATGACACGGATAATTAGGAATGCTGTCCCTTTAAGACGGAAGGCATGCATGTAATACTGACACACATTCATTTTTCATCCACCTGTTTACGCTCACTTAAGCCATAACTGACTGTATTTATGTGAGATACTCTGACTCTACTACAAGATAGACACGGGACTGCTGTGTGTGTATTTGAACGCTGAGAACTGAGAACTGAGAACTGATCGCGCGCTGTATGAGAACTGAAGAAGTGGAGCTTGCGCGAGAGAGAGAGAGCGCTTCTATCAGCGCGACTCCGCCTATCCCGCCGTCACTAACTTTAAATTAATCGACAACGAATTGTGACTCCCGGGAAAAACTGGACGTCTGGTCACCCTATCCCTAACCCTTCGGGTGCTGAGGCTATTGTTTCAGATCGTTAGTTTGCGTTTTGATAGCCTATCCGTCCGCTGCGGCTGCCATACTGAGACTAGATACGCCCCTCATCTGATTGTAATCCAATGACAGAGACGCACATTTTGAAAGACAAGACACTTCATTTAGCATATAGGATGTATTTTGAATGTCCGGTAGTCCTCAAATAACATTTTAGTCCCATCTCGTCTTGTTAATGAAGACGCGGCATAAATTTCGTCATAGTTTTTATCATCAGACATTAATTTTAGCTCGTCAACGTCTAGTCTTAGTCACAGAAAAAAGGTTCGTTGACGAATATTTTTCATCTTCGTCTTCGTCGACGAAATTAACACTGGTATCAGGAGCCCTCCAGGGCTTAACAGACAGGACACGACACTGGCCAGACACACAGACAGGACCGGATAGCCCTCCAGGGCTAAACAGACAGGGACAAGACAGGGACAGGACAGGCCAGACACACAGACAGGACAGCCCACAGGAACAGCTCGGAAGCTGAGGCTTCTTCTGGGCATGACAGGGAGTCAGGGGCCCTCACAGGGTCCCTCAGCAACCGCCTCCACTTCCACGACAGGAGGGGCAGGTGGCTGGGAATGGCCTCCGTGGCCACGACTCAAGGAGCCGCCTGCCCTCGACGAGTCTCCATGGACCAAGACAAGACAAGGTAAGTTTCATTAAAATGTTCCTGTGGGCAAGACAAGATGGCTCTCCTGGCCGTCACATGTGGACTTGCTCCACGGGGACCCGGGTCTGGACTGGAGTCAGCAGCGGCCGGCGGGCGGGAGCTCCAGGCGGGCTTGCCATACGCGCTCCTGGCGGGCTTGCCACACCCCAGGCGGGCTAGCCATCAGCAATTCCAGGCGGGCTAGGGTGAGCCGCGGACGGCGGCGTGAGGGGAGGGAGCCGCCGACGTTCGGGTTGGCTTTCCCCGTAGTCGGCGGCGTGCACGACTACGACTACTGGCGTGAACAGGACGGAGGAGCCGCGGACGGCGGCAGAAGATTCTCCCACGAACGGCGGGCTCAAGACAGCCGCGGACGGCGGCGGCGATTTCCCCGCGAACGGCGGGGTGAAGAAAGCCGCGGACGGCGGCAGACCGGATGGGCTCGCGGCCCTCGGACTCGCGGCAATCCCGCCGAACTCCCACGCCTTTCCGTGGGCTAGAGCGGGAAGGACGAGCGGCGACTTCCATGCCGCGGGACAGACAGGAACAAAAATAAAAGACTTAAAAAAGGGAAAACAAAACGTGGTGAAGGGGCGCCGCTTACTCTGTAGGTCTGGTCTTCTGTCCTGATGTCTACATTAAAGACTATTATTTTGAAGTTTATCCTCGTCTGCGTGTTCCTCGTCCCTCCCTGCTGTGTGCACCGTGACAGTATATTGGTAAGATTTTCTGATGTTTTGAAAGAAGTATCTTGTTCACCAAGGCTGCATTTATTTGATTTAAAATGATGTAGTAATTTGATCCAAAAAAACCCCAAAAAAAAAGTTTTATATTTTATAATATAATTTATTTCTGTAATGAAAAGTTTATTTATTCCTGATCACAAATCATTCTAATATGCAGATCTGGTGCTCAGGTAACATTTACTATTATTATTATTATTATCAATGATAAAAATAGTTGTGCTGCTTAATATTTTTGTGGAAACAGAGATACATTGTTTTTCAAGACTCTTATATAGAAAGTTTAAAAGAGGAGAATATTTTTCTTTGTCACCATCAATTTAATGTATCCTAGCTGAATAAAAATAATCATTTTGTTTTTAAAAAATGGTTACAAATACTAGAACCGTTACAAACCAGTGTATATTGTGGGAACAAAACACCCACCAAAGACAGAAAAACCTGAAAAAATGCATGCACAACAAAAAACTAAATGTAAAAGTGCAGAAATGTTTCTGTGAGGGCTGGGTTTAGGGATAGGAGTAGGTATAAATTAGCTCAGTGTAAAAACAATAGAGGTCAAAGGAAAGTCCCCACCGTGATTTGTGTGTGTGCATGTGTGAGCGTAAACGTTATCAGCACAATATCGCTACACTTTGAATGCTGAACAGAGATATTAAATTGCCATTTTTCCAACCACAAGCGCAGCTAAACAATGGTCGTTTTTGCAGCTTTGCAAACAATGACACTCTATTGTAAGAGTAAACGAGGAGGAGTGAAGGATGAGGGAGAAAGCAGATACAGAGGAGCACAGGGGGTGAAGTAGCTTCCTGCTCTCTGACGCCCATTGGTAACTGCTCATTACATCCGATATGCACACACACAACTGTTCTTCTGTCCAACGTGAGATTAACCTGCACATGCGCGCATGACATTAAAACCCGCCTTACTTTCTCTTCCACACACACACACACACAAACTCAAAAAGCCCTTGCTAAGCTAAAGCCACACAGCTGGTTTCCTGTTGGAAAGTGGAAATAGCAGTACTTGTTGTAGAGGGGTCTAGTCTGGTCAGGTCTGGCGGTGTCTTGCACCCACACTGGAACGAGCCTCTATATTTGGCCTCTGCAAGAGAGCGTGAAGCACGCCTGAAACCCCAAAGCTGAGGTACGACAAAACCCTAGCCCTCCCATGTTCAAAATAAGTGATGGGAGGGAGAAAAGGCAGCAGTTTCCTTTGGGGGGTTTTAACAGAAGTGTAACCAAAAACCACATCTGCTTGGCTTGAACACACATGCAGACTCAAATCAAATGGAAAGGGCCACTTCTAGAGGGAATTGTTCAGTACAGCTTGGGCTAAAAAGAGATACAGAGAGAGACAATGACAGGGGGGACGTGTTCACAACGCAAACCGAAGAGCCCAAATTCCGATTTTCTGCATAGGTTCACTTTTTTTATGTGGTTGTTTGTTTACATGACTTTGGTTTGAACAGGTGACACTCTTAAACCTGTGTGCATAAAACACTCTAACCTGATACACTACCATTCAAAATGTTTTTGAAAGACTTTTCTTATGCTCAACAGGCTGCATTTATTGGTTTCAAAAATACAGTAAAAATGGTAATATTGTGAAATATTTTAAAATGTAAATGTAATATGCTTTACAATGTACTTAATATATTTTATTCTTGTGGTGGTGGAAAGCTGAATTTTCAGCATCATTACTCCAGTCTTCAGTGTCACATGATCCTTCAGAAATCATTCTAATATGCTGATTTGGTTCTCAAGAAACTATATTTTTATCAATGTTCTGTTGCTGCATTTTTTTTTTGTGAATAGAAAGTGCAAAAGAACATAATTTATTTAAAATCTTTAGTAACATTATAAACGCCATTTGTTATTAATTTAATGTTTCCTTGTTGAATTAAAATATTAAATTTCATTAAAATAATCTTACTAGTGTATGTTCAACAGAAATAAACAAAACCTTTATGTCAACCCCAATTTTCCACAGTCTAAAACAAGTCATAAAAATATTTAAAACCTTAAAAAGTCATGAAAAAAACATTAAAATTATATTTTTAAAACATAAAAAAATTTAAAATCTATTTTGATCCCCCCACCACACATTTTTCTTGGCTAAATATTTAAGAGTGTTTGTGTAGAATAAAATTTGCTTGTGAGCCAGTGACATTTTTCAGTGCATTGAGGATCTGGATACATTTGTACACAAAAAAGAATCATCTTTTAAAATGATTGGTTTCAAAGGTTGCTATCTCATACAAATAAAAAATCTAGTTTAAATGGTTAGGAATATAATAAAAAAAAGTTAAAAAACTAAATAAAGTTCTTAAGTAAACATGAATAGCTAGAAAGGTCATGGAAAGTGTAGCAATGAATGTGGTTTTTGCTGTTCGGACAGTGTCGGATCTGTGTCTCATGTGAGAAAAAAAAAAAATCTGATTTAAGGCACATTTAACTTCAATGTGAAGCGAGAGAGAGGGATAGAGAGAGCATTCAGCGGTCTGTGATCCACCCCTAATCATCCTGTGTGTGTGTGCGTAGTGGTTATTAAGGGTCACACTAAAGTTGTGTGCAGTCAGTGAAAAGGTGAGAGTTCCCACGTTAGGCCACCGCTTCCTCTGACAACCCAACACCGTCCTCCTAATCAGACTCTTTCAGGACACACACACACACACACACACACGCAGGTCAATATGTCACACAGTTCTCACTGTCTAAAGCCATCTCTCACTCTAGCCTCCACTCTTTCACGTCGTCTTTTTCCCTTTACTTGTTTAACTACATTTTTGAAAATAGTATGAAATGCCATTAAATGTTAAAAAAAAAAAAAAAAAACTCACAAATAATGAAGATGGCATTGGACTTTTAATGTTCATCAAATGATCAATGGGAATGTGGACTTTTTCAAATGAATATTTTCTAATGTAAATTAAATATAAATGAATGTAAGAATATAATACCAATGCAATTAATAACTTTATAAATGAAATCAATAACTAA
Organism: Onychostoma macrolepis; assembly: GCF_012432095.1. NCBI lineage: Eukaryota > Metazoa > Chordata > Actinopteri > Cypriniformes > Cyprinidae > Onychostoma > Onychostoma macrolepis. Next base: position 8,606,145 of record NC_081166.1, on the reverse strand, counting down.
AAGTTCAAGTTGATGAACACAAAATGTGCACATTTGACCAATAGAGGATCTAAAAGTCACAGTGTGCCCTTTTGATTCAATACAAAACCAATTTATTATATATTATTATTTGTGATTAATTTATTATTATTCGTGATTTATTACAATTTCATGTTTGCCAGATACACAGAAAAGCAACGCAAACTGCTCCATTTTTCAGCATGTATGTCACAATGTTCCCTCTCTTTCCTCCTTCATTCCCTTCTGTTCATTCCCCTCCCTGTCGTCCACCTCCATCTATCTGCCTTCTAAATCAATGTGTCTAATAAAGCCATCAGCTGCGCTGAAATATTGGGCAAACATGCACTCAATCAATGCATGCAAATGCCAGCCATCCATTCAGGGCCCTTCTGAATATCGACGGCGCTGCATGGGCGCATCGTTCCGGGGGTTTGTGTACGTGTGTGTTCGACAAATAAAAGCAGAAGGAAGGACACATGAAGGGTTGAGAGAAGAGGGAAACCCAAGATAAATGTGTTTCATTTTCTTCTCTCATGGCTCCAAAATGGAGAGAGAGCAAACGGCAGGAAAACAGACTTCCTCTCGATCCGACCTGGAGGCCACAAACATGCCTCTGTTTGAACTACTGTGGAAGCAACGTTCACCGTATGAGGAAAAGCAAGGCTGATCCCAGATCTGAGGTTAAACGCCTCTGAAAATGAGAAGATTGGAGTACTATTGCAGCACTGTAACCTTGAGAAAACACAATGCAGCAAAGATGAGACCGCGTGTGTTCCACTAAGTGCTAAAGGAGCGATTTCTCCCAAGGAGAAAAGTAAAATTCATTAGGAGCAAGGGTGAGCTCAGACCTTCAAGATCCGCAGGAGAACTTGAATAAGCCACCTGCAGACAGTCCTTCCAGTCCTGGACAATCACACACACAGAAAATAACATAAAAGAGTAAACACGGCCGATTTACTGACCTCAACCAAACCCTTGCATTTCCCTGCTGTATGATAGAGGCAGCAGTAAAGACTCTGGCCAGTGTGAGAACTCTCTTTTGAGACTCTGAACCAGAGTCAACAGCAGAGCATTGAGCTCTTTCTCTCTCTAATCCCACATCTACACTTGAATTGACCGTGAAAACCCGACCATTAAATATCTAAGAAATAACAAACTATACACAAACATGTCAAAATGGGAGCTCATTTTAAATTTGTGGTTGGTAATGCTGTCCTAATTCACAAAGCAGCAATTTGCGTCAACAGTGCACACAGTGACTTTGGACAATTTTCTTGTGGTTTTTGAGAAACATTTTGCCAAAAAGACTATTTTTACTTAGCATCTTAAAAATGCAGTGAACAACAGACGTCCATCGGATGAATGTGCACACGAACCAACATCTGCAACAAATAGAACAAATGGAATTTGACTGCAAAACTAGACTAATTATATTTGTTCAAAGAAATAACAATATTAATAATTGTAACAAGCTACTTAATAAAACATTCTTTTCAAAACTTTCATTTTTGAATGAGGCTGTTTTCAAATTTACCACTCTGTTCCAAAAAAAAAAACAAAATCAGAAATTAAAATCATGCTTATTATAGAAGTGGGAAACTGAAATCATTGTATGTATTTAATTTTAAATTTACTGTAATTATTGTTCAAAATGTTGCTCCCAGTAAGACTGCAATGTTTTCAAAAGAAATCTAATATGCTCATTGAGGCTGCATCAAAAATACAATAAAAACAGAAATATTGTAAAATATTAATAATTATTTTGAAATTATTTTAAAAAGATTTTTAAATGTATTTGATGTATTTACAGCAGCCATTACTCCAGTCTTAATTGTCACATGATCCATAAAAAATCTTTCTAAAATACTGAAGTAAGATTTATTATTCACAGCTGAAAATGGTGGTGCTACTTAATATTATTTTCCCCCAGGATTCTTTGAGGAAGAGAAAGTTCAAAAGAATGTCATCTATTTGAAATAGTAATCATTCTAAAAGTTTGTATTGTCACTTTTAATCAGTTTGATGCATCCTTGCTGAAAGTGTTCCTTTCTTAAAAAAGAAAAATCTTACAGACCCCAAACTTTTGAATGCTAGTATATTTTTGAATAAATAGTGTAATCTCATTGACCCAGTAATCAATTTCCAATTTGATTTTAAAATAATATTAAATGTCTGTTCTTCAGCTGAGGTGGACTGTGTTACAGTGAAATGTAGAAATAGCAATGTTTTGCTCACTTGCTCTCTAACAAACAGCTGCCATGTTGAAAATTCTCTGCACGAGTGAGGTGAGGGGGGCTCTGAAGTGCATGACTTCCGGCTCTTACCAATACTCCACAAAGAGGATAAAGAGTTATTGAAAGAGTATTAAAGTGCGACAACTCAAGGAGAAATGTTCTGCAAATAAAGGCACAGAGAGATGGAGGAGAAAAAAAGTGAACGGCATGGGCATGGAATAATGTTAGTAATATTCAGAGGGGAGTGAATGTGTGACTATAAAGGAAATTGAATCACTTTTGCAGATTATAGGTTAAGGATCAAGGCTGCAATACAAAGGTGTGTTTGTCTGCACATGCATTAGTATGAAACAGAAAGTGCATTGAAGGTGCTCTAAGCAATATTTGCAATACAACTCACGAAATGCGATTACTTCGCTGAGATAGGTGTCCAAAGAAGTCATACCTGTCTCTGTGACAGCCCTAGGCTGAAGGTAAGTCCTTTTCTAGCCAATCAGAATCATTTCTGACTGTAAATCATTTAACACGTTCGGGTTTTGAAAAGAGGGTGTGAGAACGAAGTTAACAACAAGGCAGATATTAGCAAAACAGCACCTTTAAACTGAGTATCAGACTAACAGTTGGAAGTGAGAGAGAAAGAGAGCGAAAGAGAACAAGAAGTGAGTGAAAGAGAAATACAACTTGCAGAGACACACGGAGAGCTGAATCAAAGCCAAAGGGAAGTGTGTATCAGCCAAAGTGTAATTATAGGCCGGTCTCTCGGCTATTAGGAGAATTAAAGACTGATTGAATGGTCTTTACAGTAGAAACATAACATCGGGCCGCCTCACCGTGTTTGTCTACTCACTGCAACAGCTGGCCAAAACACTCGTCTGCCCCACCGAGACAAGCCAAGTTATGAAAAGAGTTTAAACCATTAAAAAGATCTGAATCACTAACTTTCATACAAACCGCCGCTCGTTCTATCCTTAGACATCCGTCAAGGAGTGAGAGGAGCAGCGCTCCTGGCACCCGAGATGTGGAATCACTATAGCCTCGATTCACGCCTCACATCTTCCCCTCTTTCATCAGGCTGGACTGGCTCCATGTCCTGAGCGTATTTGTGTGTGTGTGTGTGTGTGTGTGTGTGTGTGTGTGTGTGAGAGAGAGGGGGAGATGATAGGGGAGGACTGTGGGATTTTGACTGCCTCTGTGTTGTGTCCACAGCTGTGTGTAAGGCTCCTGACCTCCAAACAAAGCCCAGCACAGAGGAGCCACTATCTGGCAGGCATGATAGAGGACAGGCCAGGCCAGCCAGACGTGCTGAGGGAACGACCGTAAAGCCTGAGAGACAACACAGCACCCGCAAGGCCTTTGATAACCGCTGGCGACTGGAGCCAGCATGACACGCATACACTCATAGCGTTAATACAGACAGACACACACAACGTACATCACTGAGACACACACACAGACACAGACATGTATTTTCAAAAGTTCATGTACATGTATAAGAAGCAGAAAAGCCCAGACAGGTTTAATATGATGTTCTTAATGAGCTGTATGAAAGAAAAATCATAAATGAGATCTGTTTAGCATCTCATTTGTTTCTCCTAGACAGCATTGAGATTAACAAATTGAGACTTTTAAGAGAATAAAGGGATATTTCTCCCAAAAATGAATATTCTGGCATCACATACTCACACTTACACTTACACAACAATGCTGTTTTTTCAATTATTATGAAGCAAGGAAGCATTAAACTGATTAAAAGTGACAGTAAAGACCTACATTGTTACAACTTGAACTTTCTATTCAGCAAAGAATCTTAAAAAAAGATGCATCAACGTTTCCATAAAAATAATAAGCAGCTCAACTGTTATCAACATTGATAATAAATATTTCTTGAGCATATTAGAATGATTTCTAAAGGATCATGTGACACTGAAGACTGGAGTAATGGCTAGTAAAAATTCAGCTTTGTGGTCACAGGAAAAAACTAAAATTGAAAAATAATTAAATTGTAATAATATTTCACAATATTACTATTTTACTGCATTTTACATTGAGTATAAGAAACTTCTTTCAAAATTATTATAAAATCTTACTGACAGTAGTTTATGCTCTCCACATTCATTATAGCTCTAAAATATTAATTTATGTTGACAATTGACTCAATAATGTCTATTTTTAATATCTGAGACATGTCGGTGAAACCAAACTGAGAACTAAAATGAGCTAAAAAGGCACTGAAATGTTCCTCAGGGAGGAATAAACTTGAGCTCGAAGACAAAACTATGAGGAAAAAACAAGGTAAGCGGATGAGTATTTTCCTTATCGTTGCAAACACAGAATCTCAAAACTGTAGGCAAATTATTTGTGTGACTATTTTATTTTCGCCTGATTTCCGTCAGCTCCCTGAGAACTGCTTATTTCCTTCATAATCAGATGCAGGATGTTGATTTGAAAGACAAGAACAGGAATACAAGAATTATCCAATCAAAATATGCCTGATGAATGCCGTAATCCATTGCGTAGCATGCATGAGGCTCTTTACATTGACGTGTCTCATGTAAACGCATCTTAATTACAGCGCTGTAGTGAAAACAATGCAAATGCTGTGAAAGGAGAGCTGAATGCTCCTCGCATTAATGAACATGCACTGCTGCTGATGTCATTGCCGTGAGCCTTTAGAGTCATTACGCAACTTTCCCTTTCATTAATCAGACACTTTTTCTTTCACCACACTCTCGCTTTCTGTTACTCATTCTTGCTATTTCTATCTTTCTCTGTCACCGTCTCATGTCTGCCTGTACCCTGTCCCACCGTCTCTCGCTCTCTCTCTCTCTGCAGTGTTTAATGTGCCGGCAGTGTTTACACCCCAGACAGCGGGTGCAGCACTTTAATCTTGGTAGTGTCTACATGACATCAGCACTCTCGCTGAAGCATAAACCATAGTGGAAAGAACACACACACACACACACACACACACTCACATATACATTATATTCACACATATATCACCTGCTTTCTTCCTTTCTTGTCTGTCTTTGCCTCCCTTCCCTCCTCATTTCCTTTCTTCCAGTCCATCCATCCCTCCTTCCTTTCTCCAAATTCCCATTTGCTTTCCTTCCTTCCTTCCTTTTTTGTTTCTTTCCATTCAACATCTTCCTTGTTTTCTCCTTTTCTTTCATATTTCCTTTTTTCTTTCTTTCTGTTTGCTTTCCTTCTTCCTTTCTTTTTCCTTCTTTTCTTTGCTTCTTATTTTCCGTTCTTCTTTCCACCTCCTTTCTAACTCTTTTCCTTCATTCCTAAAAATCCCTTTTCCTTCAATTGTTTTCTCCTTCCTTCTTTCCTTGCTTGTCTTCCTCCCATTGTCTATCTTTTCTCCTCCTTTGCTTCCAGTTTTCTTTCCTTCCACCCTTTCTTTTGTGTTTCCTTATTTTCATTCCTTGCTTTTTTCTTTCTTTCTTTCCATCCATTCTTCCTTTTTCCCATCTTTCCTAATTATTTTCTTTTGTTCTTTCCTTTTTTCCTTCAACATCTTTTAAATTTTATTTTCCTTTCCTATCTTTCCCTTTCTTTCCATTATTTTCTTTCTCCTTTTTCTTTCCATTATTTTCCTATAACATTTCTCCTTTTTGTTCCTTACTTCCTTATTTACTTTCCAAACAGTTTGCCCCTTCCTTCTTCCTTCATTCTTTCCATTTTCCTACCTTTTCCTTTTCTTTTCTTTTCTTTCTACTTTTCTTCCCTTCTTACTTTCCTTTCATACTTCCTTAGTGTTCTGCTTTTCTTTCCTTACTGTCTTTTTACTTCTGTTTTCCCCCCACCTTTCAGATTTTTTTTCCTTTTTCCTTCTTCCTTTCCTTCCTCCCTCTTCTCACCCTGATCCACACCTCTATTCTGGGGTCCAGTGAATGATGAAGTCCTCTAATCCCCCTCTAACCAACCAGTATCAGTGTGAAAGCGAGGCTCAGAAACTCCGAGCCCAGAGAGGAATTACCAGCAGCCCCGAGTCTCATTCTACCGCCCTGCAAACTCTGACTCGGGAGAGACTTATAACAGCACGCACTCTCATGTGCACCAACCCCATAAGCTGCATAATCTTTAAAAAATGTACGTATAACACAAAGCAACTTGCTGTATAATTGCCTACGTGTCAATAAGCAGATGCTTTCATTCAAAGCTGTTTACACTACATTAATTACAGGGACGATTCCCCTGGAGCAAGCTCAGGTTAACAGCCCTGCCCAAGGGCACGATTCTCAGTAACGCTGCGGTTCGTGGGTCACCCCTATCTGGGATCACACCTGTTTGGGTCGCCAGCCCAGAGCTATTATCACCAGGCTACCACTACCCACTTATATGTGTGTGTGAGTGTGTGTGCGGGTCTAAATGTGCATAAGTAATTAAATAAACAAGTTTACTGACGTTAGCCCATTCGTTTTCAAAGCTAGATATCTGTTTATGGGAAAAGAGCGATAATAACGGTAGGCTCATATAGACTTTCACACACACATCCACGCACTGACACACCACTTTCCCTTGTCAACAGCCCCTCTGTATGTAGTCATGCATTCCTCTTCAATCCAAATCACAGTCATTATGTTGCCATGCTGATAGCCACTGAGCATGTTTGTGTCCTAATTGAGCCGACTGTGACCACACAGTACACCTGACCAGAGATCAGCTGCATAGACAGAACAAAGCAGGCAAGCCAAGCCGTACTGCATCCGTTTAAGCAGTTTAGTGTTAAATCGATGCATTTTAGGGGCCAAAATGGTGCGGAGAGGGAGGACTCGTTCAGATTATTGGAATGAGACCCGCATGTTTTGACATGTTGTTCGCTTTGCAGAATTTGACTTGTGGGTGGAGTGAAGCTGAGAATTCGTGTGGTCAAATAAGGCTTCGTTTTTCTGTGCATTCTCAGTAAAAATGGCAAGGCCGGAGTCCAGAAATAGAACAGGGGCTATTATGGGATGCATGGAAGGCTGGCTCCGTGTTCAGGCATGACTGTGTGGTCACGGTGGTCACGGCAATGTCTTCCCCCACAGCTAGCCAACCTCCTGCTGAGTCTGAGAAACGCTAATCAGAACCAGAGAGAGAGACAGACAGAGAGAGCGAGACAGAGAAAAAAAACAACAAGCAAGTTCTTGCCTAAAAGAGAGAAAAAAATAATAATAAAAATGCAAACAAAAAGATTCAGGAAGACGATTAGGGAGGGATGAAAGTGAGCAAGGAAAACTCAACAAGCAATCAAAGCACGGGCCAAAGACAAAGGCGACGCGTCAACCAGAGTTTTGTTTTAATCAGAGAACATGAAAATATTCAGACATGCGGCTGGAAAGCAACAAGTCCCTCTCGAATTAAAGCCTTCGCTATAACGAGAGAGAGGAGAAAGAGAGGAAAAGAGAGAGAGAGAGTGTGTGTGTGTGTCCCTTGAGACTGATTAATATTGAATTCCTGATGCTAATCTTTGTTTTGTGCTTTTTTTCTTTTACTGGTGTGGAAGCCGACGTGTCCTTAAAAAGCATGCTTTATGTATATTTAATGAAGGCTCTGCATACACTTGGTGCGCTTGCCTTGCTGTGTGGTATCCCACCCTCGCATGATCACATACTGCTCAAGATACCCAAATATCAAAATATACAACCTGTATTTTATAATAGTCACATGAACGGAATGATAAAATGCGTTTAATAATGCAAAATAGGGAGAAGCGTTGAAAATAATGTATTAAGCGATAACTGCATGAATAAGGTAGTTGGATTCTGCTTGCATCTTGAGTGGGGAATAAGCTTGTTTGTGTGTGTGTGTGTGTGTGTGTGTGTGTGTGCGCATTTTTGTGAAAAGTCAGGACATAGATTTGTATAATGACAAAGGTATGACATAGGTATTACAAGGTGAAGGTGACTTTTCAGGACATTGACCCATGTCCCCACTTTTCAAAATGCTTATAAATCATACAGAGTGAGGTTTTTTTGGAGAAAGTTGAAATGCACAGTCTCCTGTAAGGGGTAGGTTTAGGTGTAGGATTGGTGTAGGGCAATAGCACATACAGTAAGTACAGTATAAAAACCATTACGCCTATGGGATGTCCCCACTTTTCACAAAAATGAGCATGTGTGTGTGTGTGTGTGTGTGTGTGTGTGTGTGTGTGTGCGCGCACCTGGTATATACAGGTGTCAGTTGCCATTGCAGCATAAAATCCTTGATGATATTGCCTGATATCATCTGAGTATTTGATGGTGATGAGCTCAGCACAACTGTGAAATTACATGCGCCAAGGCGGGACGATCCGACCTTGTTGAGGACACACAGACTGATCGATTATTGATCACTGTATGCACACACATGCACAAACACACAGAAATTATACAGCATCCATGATTAAGAACACACACACAATCCAAAAAAAGGGAAGTGAATTTCCCAGTTCCTCCTAGCGTACACAGTCAGGCCTGTCACTAGTTTCCTCGTCCAATCATACATCCTCACCACAGAATGGAAGCACTTTCAAGGTTTTGTTTTTGCAGCCTATTTAAAATGTCATTTCTCTCTTACTATCAGACATCAAAGCCAGTGTGGAGGGCTTTTATTTTCTAAGCCAAATCCCAAAATTGTTTCTCATTTACAAAAGCTGGCTGCAGGCCGAGTCAAAGTTTGGACTTAATAACGACAGCAGTGCAAGAGACAGTGCGAGGGAAAGAGTGCGGGAGGAGAGAGAGAGATTCCCCACATGGTTATAATATGCTGTGGTGGTTGAGTCCATCAGTCGAGGTGTCACAATGAAAAGTAGCTCACAGGATGTAGCAAGCAGCATGCAAGCGCACACACGTACACATGAAAGAAAGAATATATTCTGCTCAAACCCCATACAAAACTGGTGAATTTACAGGGCTTAACAAAAAAAGACAGCCGCTGGCCCGGGTCAGTGTATGAAATATCTGAATATCTTTTTCAAATACTTAAAAAACAGACATAATAAAATGTTTGTTGCAAACTGTTTAATAAAATATTACATTAAAAATATCAAAATAATTTTTCTAACAAAAGTATATGTTAAATTCTATAAAATAGAAAAATTATCTTGAAAAATGAATTTAATAAAAAAGTTAAAATAAAATAAATTTAGATCAGAACTATTCGCACAATTAACAGGAACGTTCAGTGTATTTAATCTGCAGTATAATCTAATTTCCAAAGCAATAAAGAAAGCCCCACCAAATTTCAGAGAAGAACCGTGTAACACCCTAAAGGAAATGTGTCAAAATGAGTGAGATAGCTGAAAGAATCACATATACATGCTAAACAAAACAATAATAAAATGAAAAAAGAAGAAAAAAAAAATGCTGGGTGTTAAACTGATGAAATCCAAACAGAAATGTTGACAAGTCAGGAGGGCTGATTTCTTGTGAAAATGCGAGCCAGTAGGAAACAGAGAAAGAAGAGGAGGAGGAGATTGAGAAAGGGTGGGAGAGAGAGAAAAAGAGAGAGAGAGAAAGAGGGAGCCTGACAGCTGTATAAATGAGCTCTGTAGCTCATGGCGCCCCAGAGTACTGCCTCATTGTTGTGCTGATCCAATGCACAGCAGATGAACCCAGGGTTTAAAAGTTGAACTCTCTGTGTGTGTGTGTGTGTGTGCGTCAGTGTCTATTGACCCTTATTTGCTTGCATCCGTTATTAAGTTTAGCTTATGTGTATTTGTGTGCGATTGTATCTGTATGCATATTACAAGCCCTCCCACTGAGCTTTTTTTTTTTTTTTTTTTTAACCCAGTCAGTTCTCAAGTATCAGTTGCACAAATCCAAGTCGGAAGGGTGACAATTTTCAGATTTGGTGTGAAAACACCATATCATATGTCAGGTGTAGCCTATAATAGGTGCCATGTCTGAATTGCATGCATTCACACTTCCTCATTTAAATCCTCCTGCTTTGTATTAAATCTACAGCAAACTGTTTGTAAATGTTTTGTCAGCATAAAATAAATCACATTAATTTAAGTAAAGATTTTAAATAACATATTTGGTGCTTTAAGATTTTAATTCTATCATAATTTCCTCACTTTAATGTTCTAAAACAGATTTTCACAAAAGATTTTGAAGAACTGTTTTTTTTTCTCCATACAATGAAAGTCAGTGCGCTGCAAAACAAATTAGACCACATTAACTTTCATTGCATAGGCCTACGTGGACAAAAAAAAAAAAAAAGTCACGTCATAAAATTCAGACATCTAGTTCATAAATGTCATAAATGGAATGACACAAAGATGAGTAAATTATAAAAGATTAAATGATGACAACTATTTTTAGATGAATGCAGGTGAGCCGCTTCAGCGTCTTTCGGAAAGCATCATGTTGGCTTGATCTCATGACTTTAACGGCACAGCTGTGCTTTTGGGAAACGCGGCCCTGATCAATAGTCACAGGCATCGAAAGTGATGATATTCCAGGCGCTGAAGCGGGTAATACATATTTTATAGGTGCACATAAGAAGGTGTACGTATCAAATATTAATAAATGATTTTCTGCCTGCATTGATGACGTGCAGATGCATTGTTTGAGGGGGCAGCGGTAATGGGTGCAGTCGGGCCAGGGCGTTGGGACTCTCTCAGCCTACTGAGGCACATCAAACAGTGAAAGAAGAGACTGTGGGGTGGAGGGGAGGGGGAACGATGTCGCTTCTGCCAACGAGGCTCTGCTGAATCACACACATACACACACAGAGCGTCGTACACTCGCGCACAGCACTCAGCTGGCAGGCATAGTGAGTGGCGATGGAACACGCCAGGCTCTGTGCTACCAAGCAGAGGTAATTGGGCCAGATTACCAACCAGGTGGAAACATTCAGCCGCTCTTTTTCCTCTTCTCCCTCTCTCTCTTTTAGTCACTTTCACTCTTACTCTATTTTAGAGCAGCGAAGGAATTGCATGCCATTTCGGAAGTTTTCGGATGAAGGTGGAATCAAACATAAATGTTTATTCCAAAGACGCTGTAATTAATTTAGCATTTATATATTACAAGTGATCCGTTGCAAGTCAGGGATAGCGCAGAGACATGCACAGGTGAAAAGGAGAGAGAAAAGAAGAGAGATACTAACTAGACTCGAGTGAACGCACTAATTTAAACTACAAGCCCTATCAAAGGCGAATGGCCTGGGGGCAGCAGTACCTCTGTGCGGAGCAGGGCTGCACCGCAGAGGAATGAATGGACGGGGAGGGTGAGACAGGTTAGGATCAACAGCAGCGCAGACACAGCATTGTTAAATCAGGACTCAAGGCACACAGAAGCAAGAGAGGAAGAAGTGATATGAAAGAAGGCCGACCAAAGCTTGACAGGGCAGACCACTGCTTTAGCAGAAACATGACTGCTATGGCACAGAGCTACAAAACCACTCTGTAACGCCGAGGGTGAGGGCAAACAACCAGGTGGATGACTGTGACAGACGGGGTGCCACCTAATTGAACTGCGGGTTGCTGTTGGTTGAACCCGAGAAAAACTCAAATCATTCGGTCTCTCAATCTAATTGTGGCTATTTTTGTGATTCAACAGTTAAAGCGTAGCATTGGCTAAAAGAGTACCAGAGTGCATTTCTTATGTATTTTCACACTCATTAAGGGACTTTTAGACGTTCCTCACATCCTGCATGTCTGCCCTCTAGGGATTACAGTTTACATGTAGGCCTATAAGTGTGTGTGTGTGTGTGTGTGTGTGTGTGTGTGTGTGTGTGTGTGTGTGATTGCCTGAAATAATAAACGAATTAAGGGGAATATAGGGATATCAAATAATTGATAAAATAAGCAGAAATAAAGAGAAAAATAATTTATACACATAAAAAGGGAAGGAAAATATATACTAATGTCTGCTTATATAAATGCTTACCCCATGCAAACAAAAAAGAGGAAGGTCTAAAACTTAAATATAAATTACTTTTGTCCCAGTATATGATGTAAAATAATACACACAGTATCATCATATATTACCTATTCTGTATGAGCAGAAAAGACACCTGTGTTGATTAAAAAAGCCACAGCGGAAGAACAAGAAATTGATACGAGCGCACACACATACTCATACACACACACACACACATACACACACACACAAGTAATGATGCACCTGTATGGCATGAGCTGGCGTCCGCCTTGAGGCAGACGTTACAGACATCTGCTGAGGATATGGAGGAAAGAAAAGAAAGAGAGAGAGGAGGTGAAAAAGAAAGAAGAAAAGGAGATCCTACTGTACACATTATCCGCGCGCACTGCCGGAGCAGCATTTGATGTGCACGCGAGACCTGAACAGCACAACAAAATCCATCAATCTACCGGCGGTGCGGCTTTTAAAACGCATTCAGCTCGACGACAGTCGTCGAAGAAAGAGACAATGAACCGATTCAATACATTAGAGATGAACAATAACGACAGGAAAATGTACATTTACTCGAAAGCAGCTATCGTAAAAGAGGCTGTATGTTTTTTTAGAGTTTATCTTGCGGACCTTCGTAGCTTGTCTCTGTGTGAGGTAAGAGGACGGAGTTATTTGTGTAAGGAACAAATAAAAATACTTTAAGAAGGCAGTGGGTGAGGGTATAGCAGCAGCAGGAGGCCGGAGAGAAAGACAGCCGCTAACGACCCCATCAGTACCCGCGCGCATTCACCGTGCGCCGGGGACCATCAGGGTCAGCGAGCGCTGTGATAGATCTCGCTTCTGAAATTTCAGTTGAGTCTACAACACAGCGAACGTTATGCATCGAATACGTATTCGACTGAAAATTCATCAGCTGAGTCTAAAGCACAATGAATGAGCGAATGAAACGTCTCATTCGAATTCAACTGAAAATTGAAAAGCTGTATATATATAGGCTATATATACACACACACACATACACCAGTTAACAAGTACATATCTATATCTATATATATATATATATATATATATATATATATATATATATATACACATACATATACACATACATACATATATATATATATATATATATATATATATATATATATATATACACACATATACATACACACACACACATATATATATATATATACATATATACACGCAAACACACACCAGTTAACAAGCCAAGGGTAATATGAAAAAATATATATGAAAAATAAATGTTAAGCTACATGAAAAAAAAAAAAAAAAAAAAAATATATATATATATATATATATATATATATATATATATATAAGTACACCGACTAAAGCAGCACCAAAGGGAGTTTAATTCATTGTTTAGAACTAAACTGCTGAACACATTCTTTAAAACAACACATCAGCCAAAAGGATGGCTATGTCAACCAATGTTATATATAAAATAAAAAATAAAAACTATGGAATTACGTACAAAATGTGAAATTCTCTGCGATTAACAACAGAAGCTGAAGCATTCACAGGCTGACGTATCCGTGTGCACATATATATGAATTTATATCTCATTAATAACCAAAATGCAAAGTGTACCTCTATCCCAAAGGTACTTTGAATGCTGGAGACACTTGTTAAATCTAATGCATGCACTGTCAACTCATTCGCACCCCGTCACATCACCGCTCAATATAGAAACCGGATTTTCTGGTATTACAGACGCCTCTTTTAGCACACACACACATACACACACAGAGCTACTGACCCTAATCTTGGAGACTTCTCGAACCACGGCTCACACACACACACACCAAAGCTTGTGTTATTAACTTAAAGCAGCTGTGGCAGCAAACCGCTCAAATATGCACCCTAATAATTAACAGAAAATCATGGGGCTTTACTAGAATAGATACTACCAAACAACTTATTTTGTCAAAGAAAACTAGATGTCTGAATGAGCGCAAAACAATAGGGGAACCCAGCTATAAAGTAACTGTTCATTATTAACAAAACAGTATATTCATTTAATCATCAAAAATAAATTTAAAGACTAAATATAAATTACGGTGCCCTACAATAATATTAGCAGTTAATGTTGAAGGTAGCCTATATATTTTCTTACCGCTCTCTTCTGATACGCACTGATCCTAAACTAGAAACGACCAGCCTTTCGCAGCACATGTCAGATATTATTCAAGTAAACTGTCCGATAAAACGCTACAATGCAGTCAGATTTGACTATATGGAGACCGTAGCAATTGCTTATTTCCAAAAAGACCTTTATTTCCCAATAAAAAAATAAGTGTAGGCTAAGTACACGTCAATGCGCTATGGTGAAGTTAAGCAATTTTAATCTGCTAAAAGTACGTTTTAAAGGCATTCACTTATCGACAGGGGAAAGCAAACGTAACACTTACCTGAATGTGGAGGCATCGGTATGTGCGAGGGGTAATATTTCCCAGGCTGAAAGTGACCGGGATGCTGCACAGCCGTGTGCCCGGCAGGAGTGATCCTCGAGGCGCCTCTGTGAACCAGCGCGCCTCGCTCTGCCAGAAGGTGCGGCGGAGGAGCGAAATCCCGGCCTTCCATCCCGATAAAAAACGATAAATCCGAAATCCAGAGCGGGAAACCACGAGAACCGAACCGAACGCCGCCCAGATGTTATAATCCCGTTAAGAGTTTCGCTTAGGTCTTGCATTCAGCACAGTTTTGGCTCTGACGGCCAAAAAAGTATGTCCCAGTCATGTTTTCTGCAACACAAAAATCATAAAATGTAGTTTAAATTACAAAGCAGTTACACGAGTGAGTGATGCAAATCCACAAGATCGTATCATGTTAGTAGGCTATCCTTCAGATGTGTAATGGTAATCCTTCATTGAAAACACCACGAGTGTACGTCCATTGCTGCGACTGCTGCCTAAACACAAATTCTCCGCTCGTCTCTCTCATCTCACCACAATTGAGCGAGCTTGCAGCACACACCTCTACTTTTACACAGAAGACTCACTGCAGGCTATACACCATTCACAAAGAGATGCCAGGATCAATACATTTTTACAGTATCCTTAAGCCTATGTGGAAAACCAAGGACATTTTAGCAAAAAAAAGAGGGAAAACTGACAAAGCCTTTTTGGCAAGATGAAAAACATTACGAAAATCTATAGTCGCTGACGTTTGGCATGACTGCTTTCATTACAAACACTAATTTATTTAATGCATCCAACTATAAATGTAATTTCCTCAGTCTTTTTTGTCAGTCATTTCAGTTAATTAAACTGCTTTGTTCATCCGAACTAGGTTTTCCATAATATTGTATAATGGGGGAAATGCACACGGATGATGGCGTCTATTTTTCACCTTTGGCCTCTAGTCCTTAAGTTTCCTAAATCACGGGTAAGCAATATAGTATGATCTTACGTTGTTGCAGATGGAGTCTTGTCAAAATGGTGCATTGAGAGAATTGCCATGCGATGTTACTAAGGCGCGAGATTTGCTTCAAAACATGCGGGCAAAATAAGTAGACTACTTTTGCCATTGCCAGACTATTGAAAATTGTAATGTAATAAAAGAAAGTCTGCAAAACCGAATTACAAAAGCTCGTGCGAACGGTGCTAAGTGCTCTCCTTATCACACTGAATCAAAGATAAGGAAACAAAGACATTTTGATCAAGTTTGAATCTCCAGCTGTGCTTTCCATTTATTCAAAATTACAAACTATAAACGAAAGACATAGGTCGTATCTCCAGATAGCTATTTGTCGTTCAGAACGCTCAAGGAATGTCGAGGCCTTAAAACGGTGGAAGTTCCCAGTTTGAAGTGTAAGGATGGTTGCTGTGCCAAATTGCTGTAGCCCTACCGCCTTCATTAAAAACACAAAAACTGAAAAGAGAGAGGGGTTGTAGAATAGTGAGTGAACTGACGTCCACAAAATTACATATTTTCTTAAATAATGACCATAAGCTGAAATTCCTAAAGAATAAGCTCTCTGAAGCACAGAATTAAATGTAGTGCACCGTTTCTGCGCTGACAAAGGACATTTCCAGCAAACATGCATCTTTTCTGTGACATCATTAAAAGAAATTGGGCACAAATTTTAAAGCATGTGGTATTTGAACGTAGTATCCTCCCACTATTAACCAAAGCCGAACTTTTAACATTTATTGGGATCTGAGATCTATTAGATTTGGCTCGGAGGACGGATGGGAGGTGAGGAGGAGCGCATGAAAGAACAGGTTTCCTAAAGAAGGATTTGAGTGGTAGGAAATGTCCTCTGATAAAAGCCAGACAATTTTATGAATCATGGTATATCAATGGAAAACATGTATACATATAATAAAAGCCTATAAAAACTAAAATTGAATTAAAAGGAGATTTTCAGTTTTAATTTCATAAACAACTGCCTAATATTCATTCTACGTGTAAACTGTAGAAAGGTAAACGCGCTTGTGTAGCTTA
Organism: Onychostoma macrolepis; assembly: GCF_012432095.1. Taxonomy (NCBI): domain Eukaryota; kingdom Metazoa; phylum Chordata; class Actinopteri; order Cypriniformes; family Cyprinidae; genus Onychostoma; species Onychostoma macrolepis. The sequence continues at coordinate 8,589,587 of NC_081166.1, read as the reverse complement.
CTTCTGCCATCACGTCCATTGCATATAGCAGTTTGCGAATGAATGTCTCGCAAAGAATGTAATTATTCACACTTGTATTTTATCCTTTATTAGTCAATAAGACACTAAGGTCTTCGCTCTAAATAAAATTCCCTTTTATTCAAAATAATGCAGGAATTCGGTAGCAATTCAGCATTGCACAAATCTCCTATTGTTATGATTATGAGTATTATAATAATTGTTTTTGTTGTTGATGTCATTACTATTGTTATTATTGCTCAAAGAAAGCAAATAGACTCAGATGAAAATTAATGGATAGCTTTTTTTTTCACCCCCCTGCAACACAAACTCCATAATTTTGTATAACGCCAGATGTTCTTAAAAAAAGTAAGAGCAGCTCTTGAAGGCAAATGTTTATTATTGCACGCATATAAATGTATACAATATAAACGAATTACTTACTGGTAAGTTATTCCTTGCAAAACAATAAATGGTTTTAAAAAAAACATGATACAAAAAAATATGTAAAAGAGCAGAAGCAGAATAAAAACATATGGAAATGGTTACATCCTAGAGTCTGCTGATTGCAGTGCGTGTGCAGTGCAGAAGTTCGGAGATGCACCGTAGTAAGAGCTTCTGCTGAATCGAGCCCCGTACAAGCAGTCAGAGGCTCTTTCCTGAATCTGCTAGTGCCACTCAAGAAGAAGAGGGGGAGGTGACTGGGGGAGCAGTCGCGCCCATTGGTCTAATACCTACATGTCAATAAGCTCGTGCAGCGCGCCCCAGGATAAACAGTGGCTCCGATTGGATGGCGCTCTGAGCCAATGGCGCGTCAGCTGGATCAACTAAACAAAACGGCGGGCGCTTTATTTGAGCTTTCCTGTCTCGCGACGAGTTCAGTGTGAGGCACGACCACATGGTTACTTATGCAGCCTAGAGTGTCATTATTTAAATGACTTGAAACAAAGGAAGAAAAGCATTTCACAACATTTGAGTTTTTAACCCTGCTTTAAGTTGAGGAAAATAAAGCCTTTATGACATGGTACACATATATTTATTATTTTTAAAATGACAGCCAGTCTTATGGAGTATAATAAATGTAATTGAACAAACCTAAAACCTAAAACCCAGTAATTGAGCAACTCTCCTGTTGAACGTAAATAAAGCCCAAACCAGGAAGAAACATGACATCTCTACATTTTATCTTTTAACCAACATTATACAATATCACTTAACTTTAAGCGCGTCTCTACACGTTAAGTTTAAAGAGTTAATCAGATCACGAGTCAAATGAACACTTTTAAGCCAGAACAAATTCAGCATGGTAAATAATCAGTTAAAGCCCGAACTACGGTGCAATAGCAAACGAAGGGTTAAAAGCCTGGGCTTCGTTCTGAAAATTGTTTGATTGGTTGGCGTGTTGCCAGAGCGCTGTCAATCATAGAATGTAAACAAGGCTCTGATTGGCTGCTGTCCAGTCCGCACTGGGCTGCCTGAAAAAAGCAATTACTGGCCTTGCGGTTTCAAGGCGGCCCAGAGCTGGATGATGAAAGGAGATAAGGAGGGGCGGTTTCAAGGCCTCCCCTAGGCGAACCTCGTTGGCCCCAAAGCTAAAGGAGAGTCAAGAGTGACTTAATCAAAGGGAATGCGTTAAAAAGGGGGAAATTACATGTTGTATTAAATTTAAAGTATAGATTCTCGGATTAATATCGCTTAATTCAACAGCAACATGATAATTCTAATTCATGGAATCTAACAGACTAAAACAGGACAAGGCTGGAAATGAAGGCAAAAGCGACCAAAAACGAGCGCGCGTGTTGAGGATTTTTTACGATGAAATGTAAAAACTTAACACTGACTGCGACTTCTAACTTTGACTGGATATTTAATAACAGTAAGTAGTAAATGGCTGTAAAATATAAACTAACAATTATACGCTAATACGGAAACTGTTATGCGCCGTTCTTTCTTTAGGTACGTTAGGTTACAAATGCAATTCAGGAGAACCTTGGTGAGTGAAAAACTGGAAGACGTTTATTAACAGAATGTATTAAATTATTATAGTAGTTGTTTATATTATAATGTTTGTATTAAAATGCATCATTATTAAATATAAAAATATGTTGCCTGTCAAACGATGTTATTTCCCCCCCACCCCCTTTTTAATCATTGAACATATGAAATAGGCCTATATACTGCAATGAGTTGTCTTTGTCCTTCTATGATTTTCTATACTCTGCTATTTTTCTTTCTTCATTATCTCTTTAACTTCAACCCATGAAACTTAATTCAGGAAAACCTGTGCACCACCATCACACAAACCTAAACGGCAACTTCAGCTAGGCCACTGGAAGAAATGTAATTTCATGAATATGTACCATATGGGTTTTTGTTATCACCGTTTCTATACAAGATTTCTTGTATCTTATTGTTATTAATAGCTTCATAGTGGATGTTGATACTACGTTTTTAATATTTGCTCAATATGGTTGAAGAAAACGCATGTAGCCTAATTAATAACTATATAATACAGAGAACACTACTAGGCCTATTTAAGATACCATATATTGAAGAAGGCTTCTCCTTATATGAATATTTTACATTTAGGACTACATAGTTTAATCTACATACGCCTATACTTTTTAGATAAAAACTAAGCTGAACTTTGGAGAAAAAAGAGAGAAAACCTAGCTAGATGTACTAAAAAAAACTATATAATTACAGGGACTTTTTAAATTAAGTAATAAGACATTCCACAAGGGGTATCCAATTAATAATCAACAGTTTAATAAATCATTCCACTAATGTAGAAATTGTTTATGATCCTATATGCGTGGGGCTTGTGGTAAAGAAAATAAAAAGACAGATAAAGTCTGTCAGTCAGGCCAGTCCTAAAAGAAAAAAATGCAACTGTTAATCAAATTCAACCAAAATTTTGGCCATGGAAGTATGAAATCAAGTATGCAAACGACCCATAAGCAGAAGCTCTTAATATGACAAAGTGCCTATTCATAGTGTTAACTAACTTTACAGTAATTGTTACAGAGAGTGTGCAATGGCCTACCACCGACCATCCTATCAAAAAAAAAAAAAAAAAATGCTGGAAAAAAAAGCAATAACACTGGGGCAATAAAGAATTCTGTTCTGCAATATACAAAGAGGTGCAGCGCTTTAAGCAGATATCGGCACTTAATTTATTTAGTGACAAGAAAGACCCTTTTATTGTTGGGTTTTTATTGGCTCCTTTTCGCAACTTGAAAGGTGGGGGTAGGGTGCATTTTTAGTGGTGTACGGATAACACACACACACACAAGAAGCCCATGCAAACACACATTTACACACAAGCAAAGGCAATAACTTGTCTAAATACATACATACATACTTACCTGAGCACAAACTCAGCGACTTTTTCTTCCTGTCAAACACACACACACACAATCTCCTTCTCTCCCCACGCGCGCACTTACACACATTCTTCCTTTTTTTTTTTCTTTCACTCACTCACGCACACACAAACAGACACACACTGTCCATGTGCCAGCGCGAGCTGCCCTACTGTGGGACGCGGGGATAATTAATGCGGAGTGACTGATTGCTCTCGAAACAGACCAGTCCCGCGAACGGCATTGTCCGTGATCAATGAAGCGTCTCTGATTGACACTTTCCCTCCATCTTCCAGCCACATTCAAACTACCGGAACGGGGCGTTTGTCACCAGCGTATAGGCCAAGGGTGCGCAGAGACCCAGTTATTGTCAGGCCTAAGTTGCACACCAGTTTTAGATAGTGCGAGATCGCCCTGGTCTGCCATTGGCAATAGAATAATCCAGACAGGACGCCTAAATTCAGAGCCCACTCTGATGTGAATGTATAAACGGTGCTTACATGCGCCTACACGTCCATGTAGGTTAGGGGATTTTATGTACGCGTCCGTTGGATGAATCATTGTGACAATGCACTCCATAGCTAGTGATGAGGATGAAGCATGTTCAGTCAGGACGTTCATTTTCTCACAGCCCAGTAAAACGGCCAGAGATGTCTGCTCGAAAAATTACACGAGAAACACGTGCTTAAATAAGGCTATAATCAACTGTATTTTATTGAAAACCACAATTCATGTATTATATTGTATAATTTAGCATGAACGCGAAGTGTAATAGCCTATTGCATTGTTAATTATACAATAACATCAAATTATTTTGTTCTTCAAAAAGACTTTATTGAAAACAAATAACTTAAAAAGATTTTTAATTTGCGTTTTAAACCCACTACACGATCGAAATAAGTTTGATTGTTATTTTGTGACCTCTCCTTTCCGTTTGATTATTAAGTTAGGCTACTGCATTTGATATCCAAGTGAAATATCTTTGGACCTACTTTTGAACATTTTGCAACCATTAGAATTGCAAAATTCTTGTGAAATGACTTGGCCTCTGGTAAGTGTCAAGCAATAGGGACGCGTACGCACACGGCTTGGACAAACTGATTAGAAGGCCCGATGTCTGCAGTAGGCTACATGTATCTGAAATAAGGACTTGAAGGCCTATGTAAAACACTGACATTATAAATAAGAATTTATACGCATAAGAATATTTAAATTGGATTTATGTGTATTTAGGTCCGTCGTCGCTGACCGAAGCGTTATTTGTGATCTCGAACTTTACAAGAGCAGCGAGTTCTTATGAAATCATAGCGCTGCAGAAACACATTGCACTGATCATTATAGGAGTCGTATATGAGGAGATCATGATAGACACATTTGACACAGAAGTGAAACGATGAAGATACGTTAAATGTAGTCTAACCTTAACCCTATAAACCGAAGTAGGCACTTTAGGTTTAGGGTGGTACAGGCCTAGGGGTAGATTGTGAATGATAGAAAAACAACTCCCAATAAGGGTGGATACCGACTAGCTGCCCTTTATAAATTCCAAGTAGTGGTGTTATCGATAGAAAAAGCCCATCTGTGTCCAATTAAGGGAAGTACTGGTTCACCCCCATAAATGGCACAAACCTACCTCATTACGACCTGTTTTATTGTAAAAGCCAAGTCAAACTATAGAGAGGTAAATACGTGTAACAAAATACAAAAATGAAAATAAAAGCACTTGAACAACGTTGCTTTAACAAAAAAATAACTCGAGAAACTTTCTGGTATGACCGTCTTAGGACAAAAGAAGCACAAAACAGCGCAAATGAACGGGAAATAAATATCTATGCCATTGTTATGCACCAATTCTTGACTGACCCATTTATAATGAACAAAGAACTGACGACTGCCCCCCATAGTGCTTCATTAATAAGATTGTCTTATAAATACCTCAGTTTAAATTCTGTGATAATTCGTAAAATGTCTCCTTAAAGCTTATCTCCCAAATTTACTAAACGTGACTAAAGAAATTGAATATTAATCGGATGAGTGGTCTAATTAGTAGAAAATTAGTGACTAAAATCATTAATACCTATTTCAAGTAATCTTCTTCATATTGTACCGTTGTTCAAGATACAAGTTTGAAAACTGCAATAGGTATCCACATACAGGGGAATCGCTATTGCTCTCTGCTGCCATAAATTTAAAACAAAGTGGTACAACCATAATTAAATGCATTATATGAAATCTTGTGAGAGCTGTAGTCACATGGCGCAGTGTCATATATCTACACTGCTAGCATTATCCTTAGATAATGAGTCTGTAGGTAAAGATTCAAATAAATCCTTAAGGGGATGGCTCAGCCACATGCTTTTAAGGGATTGTCAGCGGCCCACTCGGTTTTGACATGGGACACGGTCTTGATCCGAGTGTAGCCTACCGTGTGTGTGTAGAGTAGGCTATATGCTTGTATCACAGCCTGGTGGGTGTCAGATCTTCACAGTTCCTCTCACAGGTATGTATTCAATGTGTTACACGTTGTTATCAATCAGCGACACGAGTAGCCTACATCGACGTCTCAGTGTCCCTCCGTGAAAGCCCAGGCCCTTGATGCATGCTGATTTATTATGGGGAAAAAATAAGTAATTCCGAGTTTAATTCGGTTGTATAAATAAATGTATAGTATTACATTTCAGGAATGGCTCCATCCAAACAAACTGAAATAATTTAAAACCACTCAGCATCACTACATGTTTCGTTAAGCAGCAACAATGTTTTGACCTTGTGACCCAGTAGCGTTGGTGAGCAAAGCAATAACACAAATGAATAAATTCGAATGAATGAATTAATGTATGACTGAACAATCATGTAGTAGTCATGTGTATACGTTGCTTTTAACGTATACATATTTGACATAGGTTACATACGAAAACAACAAGGAAAAAAGTTTAAATAAAATATATTTAATTGAATATAATTTCTATCTGTTATAAAAATCCATCTTTTTTTGTTCAGTAAAGGACTTGAGAGTGTAGCACAAACAATGAAAAAGTCAGAACAATCAAGTATCCGGTCAAAAGGCCCTCTCCCACATTACACAGAACGGCGTTTCTTGTACCCCAATAAACAGTGATTAAAATCTTTAGAGATATAACACATTGGCATCTTTGTAAAATTCCCATATCAAATGTAGCTACATGTAAAAATATTGTTTAAGCTTTGAACCGTTTAAGTCAAAGCCAGTGTAAAACCGGTTTTAGAAATAGGCTTCACTTCTCAAAAATGCCATAAAAGTCACTTTTTACTGACCGGTAAATAGTTCTTGCTTGCGACATCTGACATGAAAAGTGTATTTTTTTATGTCAGGAACAACCTTGTATAAAGCCCTTATTCATTTTGACAACCCATATACCTTCTGCATAATGGACACAAACAAACATGTAAAGCACGATCTTCTAAATACTTCTGCAAAAGTCCTGATGGCTGCGATAAATTACAATCAGATGAGCAGAAAACACCTACCTATAAAAATGGAAGTCCATCCAGATAGAAAATATTTTTGAATAAGGATTGACTATTGATTTACGCAAAAAGGGGGAAAATGCGCCAGTGATCTGGATTCAAATCTTGATAAAGAAAAAGCCGTCTGAAGTGTCCCTTCCTCGTGCAGAGCCTCCAAACAAATCTTAACAGTCTTTGGAAAAACAAATAGAGGCTATTTAATTTATCATGACTACTTAATCATAGTCTAGTCCGGTAAAAGTCTTTAACGCTTAAACGGTATATAAAAGAGCACTTGAATGGTTTCTGGTTGTTGAAGATCTATCTGAAGGTACGGAGCAAATCCGTCCGAATAGAGAGCCAACTGCCTCCTCGAGCCTCTATAATCACAAATTTATGGCTGGATGACGCGTCCTCTTCTCCCACAATGGAGCTCAGTGACATTAAACAGAAAATTGATGGAGAGGCGAACGAAATTTAATCTGCTGTCATATCCAGACCATTGCATTTTGCCTCATTTAATTAGGGGAGAGGGCACGTGTCTCTAGAGCATACCCCAACTCCTTAACACACCTTGAACTATTCTACTTTTTTGCATGTTTGCACTGAACGGGACCTTGGAATAGACGGGGGGAAAGTGACCCGTTTCCTCCGCTTCGTAAAGACCTTGGATACACTTAATCATATCTTCTCCACCATACTGGACTTTATACATGGTCTACAAAAAGAACTTTTTGTTAGTCGAAATACAGTAGCCGATTTCATGTGGTAACTTGGGAAATTTAAAGACATCGCAGGCAAACCACGAGCCGATCGCGACCGTGCGAAATTCTAAGACATCGGCACAACTGTACAGATTAGAACATTGTTGTTTTAAACCGACTGTTTTTCAAAGCACATTTGTGCTTTGTAAAGAGACACACTGTGTGTCGATACAATGTATTCGATAAATCCAACGTGTCTGCGAACAGAAGGTATGCAGAGGCGGTAAGATCAGTAGCGACTAGAAACAACACAAACACACATTCGCTTCAATATGTTGTTTACTTGAAGAACTACAGATTTACCTTCAGGAAACACAGGCAATCCATTACAAAATACATATGTTGTCCTGAAAGAAAAGCAATGCCCGACTCTTACAAACAAGTTACGTTTTTACATCCAAAACAGGCTATTTGCCTTGAAAGCGAGGCGTATTTCCCACTCATCCCCGGAGCAAAAATTTGCCCCCACCCCTACCTTTAAGGTCACCGCCCCGGGAATGATGACGTCAGAAAATTAACGCTTTCATTCCCGAGAGCACTGATCGAGTGAGACCTTTTTAGCGACGCAGCCAAAACTTTAGCTTTACACATATTTACTGATATAACCCACTTACATGTCGAAAGACAAACTTTTAAACCTGGGTTACAACTATGGTTTAAAGGTGGACTCAAAAAACAAACCAAAAAAGTTTTACACAAAGAAACAAATATGACACTTGAGAATATTTTTAATTGATGAATAATTTTTAATTGACGGACAGAGCGTCTAAAACTCCTAAAAATGTATTTAGAATTAATTAATTCACAACAAAAGTGATCAAGTTAACTTTATCTATGTGCATAACAATAAGCATATTCAAAATATTTTATTTTTCATATAAGAGTTTTCATCTTTTCATCAGGCTGATATAATTAAGACTAATCACAGTGGATATACTAATAATATTATTTGCTTGTCCAAAATTAAGCCAGAAAAGGCAAAAGAGATTAAATTAAATTTATGATTAGAGAGATTATAATCTGTCAGACTAATACCAAGCCTACTTTTAACATTTAAATAGTGGTAATGGGAGAGAAACTGTCAGCAAATATTAAACAAATAAATAAATAACTTGATGCAACTGTTTATTGGTTTGATCATATGGTTTTAACTATCTCCCTCCCTGAAAAATAAAAAAAAATCCCTCACAAATCCCCACTGTTTATAAATACCTTTTAGCCAAGATGTTTTAGAAATTATAAACACCCAGGCAAACTTGCTCATGAACTTATTAAGTGTGTGGAAGAGCAGAAAGGTGCTGAACATAATATTTTTACTCATTACGGTTGTCATATCATATTTATCAGACATGGACATTCAGTGAGCAGGCCTACCCCAAATGACAAACAAATCAGAGACTATCTGCTAGTATGCTTACGTGTGCTCACCCATAATTAGCAGTCAAAGTGTATTTAAACAGTTATGCATCTAGGCCGGGGACAACAGCAAGCTGACAGAAGAGACACCACAGCACATCTACATATACTGCATATACAATAGATGCTCGTATGCGTTTATGAATACAATTTCAAAAGGGATCAATCAAGGGAGGACAGTTGCCTAGTGCTTTTTCATGGACACAAACTCATTACCCCCAAATGACCCTGACTGTGCCATTAAAAACAGTGTCATTGGCATGACTGCAGTGACAGAAATTATAAGCATCATTTACTTGTGTGTTGAATATTCTTAATAACTGTGTGTTTTGGGCACGTTCTTGTTTGTTGCATAAACATATTGAATAGTAAGTGTTTGAAGGAGAGAAGCATGGAATAATTAACACTATTGTCTGTGCTAAGCAAGCTTCGGGGCAGCTAGCAGAAGATTAAAGTGGTGGAGCTCAACCTCTCCATATTCATGAAAGTATGAATGATAGTATCCTGCAACAAACTCCTAACCTTTCCGTGTCTTGTATGTACGCATTAATTAAAATTACAGTGTGACAAAACTTAAGATCCATGCTCCTTATTTGTTCCACAGTGCTACCAGAATAAGTGTCAGAAGATGCAAATATGTGACTGATACTGGAATGCTTTAATACACGTTCCATTTATTTCAATTGGAATGTAATCTAATCAGTCCCTCCGTACGAAGATTTTTCTTGCCCTCCTCTCATATATTACATATTTGAAACAAAATGTATAAATCTATTTAAAAATGTCATTTAATATAGTAATTTTTATAGAAGAACAAATCCTCATTGGCCTTTCAATCTTCATTCAGCCCCTCCAGACCAGCTTTGAGATGATGAGATTAACAGATTAATCAGAATGGTGGATTAAAGAAAACACAGGCAAATATCATGGGACGACAAAATATTGTTTTGGACTTTCGAAAACAAGACATGGACTTAAGCAAATTCAATTTTAGGTAAGGGTTCACTAGCCTAAATAAGCAATTTTTTTTAAAAGTCACTGGGAGCTAAATAAATGTGGGGAAAACCAGTAAAAAGTGTCCTGCTTCAAGAGGTAAAAAAATAATAATGATAATAATAATACTTTCCTTCCGTAGGCCCACAATTTTGCCTTTGGACAGACTTATCACATGTTAAAGGCGTATCTCTTTCCCCACTGGAGAAATCACAGTAAACCTGTCTGTGCTTAGTCCAGTGTGATCACAGCTGTAATATGTTAGAAAAATAAGACTCTAAATTCCTCCCTGTTTTTAATCTAAAGCTGTGGACAATCCAATTAATGGAAAACTTTTTAAAGGAACCACGATTTTCCAAAAAATAAAATAAAATAAATATATATATATATATATATATATATATATATATATATTTTTTTTTTTTTTGATAGTAGGCTATAGGTGCGATTCCATTCCCTGCTTCAGTGGACAAAGAAGCGGGAACTTCCATGAAATTAACCATTGAAAGCAACTCGCAGGCCACGTATAGACTATTTAAACATAAATGAATTGTCCCGTCTGTGTACGGAATACATAAATCACATCCGAAACATCGATGATTGACACAGGCCTAGTGATAACCATAGCAACATTTTGACTTCTCACAGCCAAACTATAAACACAGATGACACCAATTTAATTCGTGTGGTGGAGCTGTTATGAGCGAAGTAATATTAATAGGAGAAGCATTGTCGTGCGCAAAACCGTCGACAGAGGCCGCGTGTTTTATGCTCTTTAGTTCATAATCTGTTGCGCTCTCGCGCAGTCTTTTAAAAGACATACGGGCCTCCCCTAGACGGGGTTGGTGTGAGGGACTCTAGTGAAGGAAAACAAAATCAATATTTGTGAATGAGTAAAGACACATACCATGTTTTGGGGGTTTTCTTGCACCGCAAAACCAGACAAGCTGTCAGCGTCCAAACTAGAGTGACCTCACTACGATGGTTGCCAGCTTCGCGCGACCCCGGGCATTCTGGGATGCGCGGAACGATTTGCGGAACGGAATCCACTACACGGATTTTCTATAAATGCGTTTGTAACTAACTTTTTTTCTAGTGTAACTAACTAGTTTTGTAAAATAGGCAATTGGCTAATTATAATGCAAAAATGTTTTAAAACAATCTACAGTAAAAGCACTGAGGGAAAACTGAGGGAATGACTCCAGTTTTGTGAAAGTTTAGCTAACACGTTAATTCCCTGATTTATCACAAGTTTATGAATAAGAAAATACGGAGAAATATTCAGTGCTAAATTCACACCACCAAACCAGTTCCAAATCTACAACAGAAAGACTTGGGCAAAGGTTGATATATGTGAACAGGGTTGAGCAGTGCTCATTCAGATCAGAGGTAGAGGTCTGATTTAAACACTTGCATACATATGCATGAGGCATTAGATGTTGTAGTACAGAGAGAACGACAAACAGAGCCATCCCTTAAAAAGTCTGAGGCATTCAATTTCTTCTTTTTTCAGCTTTTTCAAATAGGCTAAGCTCTTTATTGCAGCTGTTAAATACAGCAGCTGGGCGAAAGATACAAGGACAGTATTGTGACCCTCGCTTTGTATCTGACGCATTCGCTTTTTGCCCTGGCTGTTAAAGAAGTTCCCTCACCACATCTGTAGCGCCATCACGTGGCAGGGCAGGCATCTTCTGTGACCCCCCGAAGCCATGCTTGTTGTTGGGAAGAAGAAAGACAGTTTGTGAGGGCATCAGAACCCAGCTGCAGGGTTGAGGAGTGCCACAGTCATCAAGTGATGGGACTGCCCACCCAACAATGAACCATCTCTTTTCCTCCCTCTCCCCACTATCCCTCGTTCCTTTCTTTCTCGCATTCTGCTGCCTTTTATCAGTCTCTATCTCCAGGCCTTGGGCATAGCTTTCTTTTTAAAGACGAGCAAAGAGAACGAGACGACCCTGTGTTCACCCTCTGATACACACCAAGGTCCCAAGACCACTGCTGATTTGATTTTATGAGAAGAATGAACAACTGACTCCATCAGCCGCAAAATGGAAGCAGAAAGAGAGAAAAAAAAATAAGTGAGGGGGCGAAGGGAAGGATGAAATGAGTTTGTGGGCCTGCACACCTCCTGATCTGTTTGTTAACTTTCACATCACATTCGCACTTTTAATTATATTTAATTATCTTGAAAACAGTAGTAAAAGAATTGTGAAGGCCACTCAAAAGAAAAAATAAATAAAAGAAGTCTGACAGGTTTGGAACGACATAAGGGTGAATAAATAATGACAATTATTATTTTTGTTGTTGTTAACTACCTCTAAAAGTTTGCAGATTTACTTATATGTAATCCTTCACATATGGTTTACACATGCATTAAAGAGCATGGCTTAATAACAAAATGAGGACTTAAGCAACGTATAATATTATCTACAAATAATAATTCATGTTGTATCTCTCTTGTCCTCTGCAACAGGTGGCCTCTTCTGCAGATCAGTTCCAAACCCTGTTGGCTCTTTTATCACTGGACAGCAAGACCACGAGTGATATTTCATAGGGAAGGCTTAAAGGGTGCCCAGACATTGAGTTTTACAAGCTACATGAGAAAACACCCCCCTTGGCAAAAGGCAATAGTGCTGTTATACACATATTCCCTCACACACTGTATCCTGACAATGTTAGCTGGAAATAAAATTTTAGTACCCCTGGTAATAATGTGCAAGCCGTGTTGAAGACCAGGGCACAACTGAACACACATACTTACACACTGCCATGTATTGCACACACATTTTCAGGCCTTTCTATCTGTTGCTTTATTGTCAATAAATGCTCAACCCTGGTGCTACAAGTTTCAGCATGTATGCAATCAAGCACATTACACAAAATACAAAACACACACAAAGAAAATTAACAAAGCGAAATTATTCAATTTGGTAAATTGTGCCAATAAAAGTCAAACCATAATTGACAAATAAGGTTTCTGCATTTTTAGAGCAGGTTTAAAAGTCTCTAAAAACCCATTGCATTCAAAAAAAATTCTACTGTCTGATCCTAAAACTTCAAATCAAATCTAAAATGCCTCCCCATTCCCCTCTCTGCACGCGCTGCTGTGTTCTTTATAGCTTTTAAATGGGGCTCCTTACAGACCACCACAGGGGGTCTGCAGCTAGCTCAGGGGTAAATGACAGCCATGTTATGTTTATCAGAGTTAAAGTTGGAGATTGCATCCAAAATTCCAAATATTATTGGCTACTTATTGCACTGTAATCCCAACATGCAGAACTCTCTGAAAAACACCAGCCAAAAAAATTTAAATAGCCTAAAAATGTAACATGGTTTTGGGAAAAGAAAGAACTATAACACAGTGTCTTTTTGATTTACTTTAAGTAAAATTATTTAGGCCTATTTATTTATTTATCCATCCATCCATAGACATGGACATGTTCTGTTTACAACAAAAATGAAATAGATAGATAGTTAGATAGATGGTCCAGTTCATTAATAAACCAGTGCAAGAGGGACACTGTCAATTCAACTCGACCGTCCAGAGTGGTAGTAATTCGCACATTCACGGGGTTCACCAAATGTGCGTCAAATGATCAATTGTCATGTAGCTGGTGACAGACGGACTACGAGAAAGGCAGATCAACCCGAAAGTCAAGTAATCACCCCTCTACGGAGTTATCCATTAATTCAGGGTTAAAGTCTATTTGCATTTAGACAAAGAGAGATCGTCCATCCATCACCGAGTCGAGGGTAAGAAGGAGGGGTAAAATAGTTCTCTTGCAAATAAATCTGTTGCCCTCCGGGGTGCGTTTACATAGGTGTGAACTGCGACTGTTGGAAAGCCGAGAGTAATTCATTTGAAATGCGAAACCCCAACTCACAATACTTCCCAAATAGCCATGCCTCGACTTTAGTAGTGTTGTACAAAAATCTTCACTTATAGCATTAAAGTGTTTTTACGTTAAACGATGTTTAAGGGATCATTGCACAGAAAAAGTGTTAGAAATCTTATTTTATTCATACTTTCACACACACGCAGATCATATAGTCTAAATATCATCATCAATAGATGGCATATCGATCTGGATTTCATCACTTAATTTATTTCTAATATTATATTGCCCCTTTTATCGTTTTTACAAATCGATGAGCTAGCAAACGATAGCTTTCCAAAAAGTGGCCAAGCAGAACATCCGACCAGGGCATTAACCACCACCATCATGAGCTCTCTCCATTTGAAAGTGTGTGTGTGTGTGTGTGTGCACATGTTTTAAGGTGGACATGTTTTAAGCTCCAACATAGAGTCAGTTTTATTTGAAACAAAAATAGGCTCGAGTCGAATTTAAATTCGCCAACATTTCAGTCGATACTCACTGGGAATATAGGCTATGCAACGTTTGATCGCCCTGTGATCTATTTGTGGACAGCTCCCATTCATTTCCAAATTACTTTATCTATAAACGTCCCACGAACCTTTGCATGTATATTAGAACAATCTCTTCAACGCTGTGTTTTTATGAGGTCTAAATAAAATTGTGGCACGACCGGAATGCACGTATAACATGGCAGTTGTTTGTGTCTATCGAGTCTACGGATCCCCCTTAAATCTGGGCTACGTTTGGTGGGAATTCCTTTTTGCGCGGCTGGCCAAGGTCTCCCTCCCGTAGATCCAGCGGGTTTCCCCTCCCCCTCTCCACCTCAGCGGCTGGGTTGGGGAGGGGAGATCCCCTTGCACGATTCCTCTCCAACCCTGCTACCTAAAGACGCCCGTGAATTCGCGTTAAGAAGAATGGCGCGCCTCCGGTGCTTCAAACCCTGTTGTGGAAATGGAGGACGGTGCACCTACAGCGGAAGATATGCAACACGCTAAATGTCTTGCGTTTTTTGATTCGTCTAGATCGTCGCTGTGGAATACAACAGTGAGGAAGATTGCAGAGCGGACTGCATCGTCTGGAGCAGAGGGAGGGCTAGATAGCTTATTTCACAGTTTTGTTCGAGAGCGGTTTTTTACATGTAGTCTTTAAAAAGGCAATAAATGGCACTTGGCAACGCGAGCATGAACGTTCTTTTCCGCGTGGCGCTCTCATGGTGTAATGCAACATGGTCACGGATGTTGACTATTTGTAAATGTTTCCAAATAGCACTACTAGACCAGCACGCGCTGCAGCATTGGTGCGTCATAATGACCAACAAGAGATGGAGAATTTGGCGCGAGTTTCGAATGTCGCGCTTGCTTGTTTTCTTCTGCTTGAGTTGGGATATTAGTCGCACGATAATGTAAAGATAAAAGTAATCGCGCCAATCAGCAAGAAAAAATGAAATTTTGTGTGGTTAAACAAATTCGTCATCGTTTTCGCATCAAGGATGTTTTATATGCAGGAGATGTCTCGGAGGTCGCATTGCCATTAAGGTGGGATACAGTGTTTTATTTATTTAGCTTATATTTAAATAATATTACTGACTGTTGTCAAAAGGACATATATGAATAATTCATTGTGTATAGCCTACACAAATTTCTTAGAGTACAATTGTTTGAATCATTGGTAATATACACAAGCTGTAAACTAGCTTTTATTAATGCAAACAACGCGATCTACAGCAAGACAAGCGATTGGTGTTGTTTTCATTGTCGGCCTATATAGATAAATTAGCTTATGTAAAAATAAATTGTGAAATGAATTTCTGTGAAATGAAAAATGAATTATCTGAGCCGAAATACTCTGAAATAACGAATACACTCTACCTTGTGCTATTTTATTTGAAATCTACGCATATAGCCTACAATTGCGATTCGGATTCTGGAATTGAAGCAGGCTTAAATGGTTATTGATTATGCGCAGCGTTATTTTTTTTTTTATATCGCGCTTGATTGACATTTTATTGTATTTTTATTTATTAATTTATTTAACCTTTGTAAAGCATGTTTTCTGGTACAAAATAATGTAATCAAAAGAATGGTTTCCTATTTATTGTTTCTTAGTGTGTAAAATAAAAGCCATTTCCCTGATCCTAATGTATTTTTGTTACATTATTTCGACGTATTTAACAAACAGTTGTGAGTCATATTTTGTTGTCTCTATGTTGGTATATATATATATATATATATATATATATATATATATATATATATATATATATGCATGCCTTTCGCTACACACAGTTTTTATGGTTCTTTTTAAATCGTGTTCTTTAAGCTCTGTCGACTCATTTTTATATCGTTATGGATATCAAAAAAGGGTTGATTAAGAGTTTGTTAGTAAAATATTAGAAGCCTATAATGAGTTCAAAGAATAATATTTGTATGATGGCGAAATGTACATTTTTGTGGGTGACACAAC